>NC_048579.1:2115663-2243163 GCF_013265735.2 Oncorhynchus mykiss | reverse complement strand
ACATTTTGTTAGGGGGTTGTTACATTTAGTTAGGGGGTTGTTACATTTAGTTAGGGGGTTGTTACATTTTGTTAGGGGGTTGTTACATTTTGTTATGGGGTTGTTACATTTTGTTAGGGGGTTGTTACATTTTGTTAGGGGGTTGTTACATTTTGTTAGGGGGTTGTTACATTTTGTTAGGGGGTTGTTACATTTTGTTAGGGGGTTGTTACATTTTGTTAGGGGGTTGTTACATTTTGTTAGGGGGTTGTTACATTTTGTTAGGGGGTTGTTACATTTTGTTATGGGGTTGTTACATTTTGTTATGGGGTTGTTACATTTTGTTAGGGGGTTGTTACATTTTGTTAGGGGGTTGTTACATTTTGTTATGCGGGTTGTTACATTTTGTTAGGGGGTTGTTACATTTTGTTAGGGGGTTGTTACATTTTGTTAGGGGGTTGTTACATTTTGTTAGGGGGTTGTTACATTTTGTTAGGGGGTTGTTACATTTTGTTAGGGGGTTGTTACATTTTGTTAGGGGGTTGTTACATTTTGTTATGGGGTTGTTACATTTTGTTATGGGGTTGTTACATTTTGTTAGGGGGTTGTTACATTTTGTTAGGGGGTTGTTACATTTTGTTAGGGGGTTGTTACATTTTGTTAGGGGGTTGTTACATTTAGTTAGGGGGTTGTTACATTTTGTTATGGGGGTTGTTACATTTTGTTAGGGGGTTGTTACATTTTGTTAGGGGGTTGTTACATTTTGTTAGGGGGTTGTTACATTTTGTTAGGGGGTTGTTACATTTTGTTATGGGGGTTGTTACATTTTGTTATGGGGGTTGTTACATTTTGTTAGGTGGTTGTTACATTTTGTTAGGGGGTTGTTACATTTTGTTAGGGGGTTGTTACATTTTGTTATGGGGGTTGTTACATTTTGTTATGGGGGTTGTTACATTTTGTTAGGTGGTTGTTACATTTTGTTAGGGGGTTGTTACATTTTGTTAGGGGGTTGTTACATTTTGTTATGGGGTTGTTACATTTTGTTATGGGGGTTGTTACATTTTGTTATGGGGTTGTTACATTTTGTTAGGGGGTTGTTACATTTTGTTAGGGGGTTGTTACATTTTGTTATGGGGTTGTTACATTTTGTTAGGGGGTTGTTACATTTTGTTAGGGGGTTGTTACATTTTGTTAGGGGGTTGTTACATTTTGTTAGGGGGTTGTTACATTTTGTTAGGGGGTTGTTACATTTTGTTAGGGGGTTGTTACATTTTGTTAGGGGGTTGTTACATTTTGTTATGGGGTTGTTACATTTTGTTAGGGGGTTGTTACATTTTGTTATGGGGTTGTTACATTTTGTTAGGGGGTTGTTACATTTTGTTAGGGGGTTGTTACATTTTGTTAGGGGGTTGTTACATTTTGTTAGGGGGTTGTTACATTTTGTTAGGGGGTTGTTACATTTTGTTATGGGGTTGTTACATTTTGTTAGGGGGTTGTTACATTTTGTTAGGGGGTTGTTACATTTTGTTAGGGGGTTGTTACATTTTGTTATGGGGTTGTTACATTTTGTTAGGGGGTTGTTACATTTTGTTAGGGGGTTGTTACATTTTGTTAGGGGGTTGTTACATTTTGTTATGGGGTTGTTACATTTTGTTATGGGGTTGTTACATTTTGTTAGGGGGTTGTTACATTTTGTTAGGGGGTTGTTACATTTTGTTATGGGGTTGTTACATTTTGTTAGGGGGTTGTTACATTTTGTTAGGGGGTTGTTACATTTTGTTAGGGGGTTGTTACATTTTGTTATGGGGTTGTTACATTTTGTTATGGGGTTGTTACATTTTGTTAGGGGGTTGTTACATTTTGTTAGGGGGTTGTTACATTTTGTTATGGGGTTGTTACATTTTGTTAGGGGGTTGTTACATTTTGTTAGGGGGTTGTTACATTTTGTTATGGGGTTGTTACATTTTGTTAGGGGGTTGTTACATTTTGTTATGGGGGTTGTTACATTTTGTTATGGGGTTGTTACATTTTGTTAGGGGGTTGTTACATTTTGTTATGGGGTTGTTACATTTTGTTATGGGGGTTGTTACATTTTGTTATGGGGGTTGTTACATTTTGTTAGGGGGTTGTTACATTTTGTTAGGGGGTTGTTACATTTTGTTAGGGGGTTGTTACATTTTGTTATGGGGGTTGTTACATTTTGTTAGGGGGTTGTTACATTTTGTTAGGGGGTTGTTACATTTTGTTAGGGGGTTGTTACATTTTGTTAGGGGGTTGTTACATTTTGTTATGGGGTTGTTACATTTTGTTAGGGGGTTGTTACATTTTGTTAGGGGGTTGTTACATTTTGTTAGGGGGTTGTTACATTTTGTTAGGGGGTTGTTACATTTTGTTATGGGGGTTGTTACATTTTGTTATGGGGTTGTTACATTTTGTTATGGGGGTTGTTACATTTTGTTAGGGGGTTGTTACATTTTGTTAGGGGGTTGTTACATTTTGTTATGGGGTTGTTACATTTTGTTAGGGGGTTGTTACATTTTGTTATGGGGGTTGTTACATTTTGTTAGGGGGTTGTTACATTTTGTTAGGGGGTTGTTACATTTTGTTAGGGGGTTGTTACATTTTGTTAGGGGGTTGTTACATTTTGTTAGGGGGTTGTTACATTTTGTTAGGGGGTTGTTACATTTTGTTAGGGGGTTGTTACATTTTGTTAGGGGGTTGTTACATTTTGTTATGGGGTTGTTACATTTTGTTAGGGGGTTGTTACATTTTGTTATGGGGTTGTTACATTTAGTTAGGGGGTTGTTACATTTTGTTAGGGGGTTGTTACATTTTGTTATGGGGGTTGTTACATTTTGTTAGGGGGTTGTTACATTTTGTTAGGGGGTTGTTACATTTTGTTAGGGGGTTGTTACATTTTGTTAGGGGGTTGTTACATTTTGTTAGGGGGTTGTTACATTTTGTTAGGGGGTTGTTACATTTTGTTAGGGGGTTGTTACATTTTGTTAGGGGGTTGTTACATTTTGTTAGGGGGTTGTTACATTTTGTTAGGGGGTTGTTACATTTTGTTAGGGGGTTGTTACATTTTGTTAGGGGGTTGTTACATTTTTCGAGAAGGAAAAAAAAGTCTGAAATTTTATAAGTGGAAATTACAAACTTCAGAAGCGTTTTTAAACCTCAAATACAATACAAGTTTTACAAAGTTCTCCTGCAACATGGTGATCAAAGTAAGCTCCTCCATCTGTAACACACTGCTTTTGACAAGGTCCCATAGGACAATGACTAGGACTAGGCTCAGTCGTTCTTTAAAAGTGCTTTCATCACCATCTTAGATAAACCCCTTTCAAGAAATGTAGAACCAGGAATAGATATAGCCCTTGGTTCACTCCAGACCTGACTGCCCTTGACCAGCACAAAAACATAGTGTGGCGTACTGCGTTAGCATCGAATAGTCCCCGCGATATGCAACTGCTCAGGGAAGTCAGGAACCAATACACGCAGTCAGTCAGGAAAGCTAAGGCTAGCTTTTTCAAACAGAAAAAAAAACTCCAAAAAGTTTTGGGACACTGTAAAGTCCATGGAGAACAAGAGCACCTCCTCCCAGCTGCTCACTGCACTGAGGCTAGGTAACACGGTCTCCACCGATAAATCCATGATAATCAAACATTTCAATAAGCATTTCTCTACGGCTGGCCTTGCTTTGCACATGGCTACCCCTACCCCAGTCAGCAACTTGCCCAAGCCTCCCCATTTCTCCTTCACCCAAATCCAGGTAGCAGATGTTCTGAAAGAGCTGCAAAACCTGAACCCGCACAAATCAGCTGGGCTAGACAATCTGGACCCTTTCTTTCTAAAAATTATCCGCCTTCATTGTTGCAACCCCTATTTCTAGCCTGTTCAACCTCTTTCTTATCGTCTGAGATCCCTAAAGATTGGAAAGCTGCTGCCCCTCTTCAAGCTGCTGCCCCTCTGCTGCCCACCACTCTAGACCCAAACTGTTATAGACATATATCTCAGATAGAGTTCAGTGTGTCAAATCGGAGGGCCTGTTGTCCAGACCTCTGGCAGTCTCTATGGAGGTGCCACAGGGTTTAATTCTCAGGCCGACTCTTTTCTCTGTAAACATCAATGATGTCGCTCTTGCTGAAGGTGATTCTCTGATCCACCTCTACGCAGACGACACCAATCTGTATACTTCTGGCCCTTCTTTGGACACTGTGTTAAAAAAAATCCAAAACGAGCTTCAATACAACTCTCCATCCGTGGCCTCCAACTGCACTTAAACGCTAGTAAACCACTTAAACGCTAGTAAACCACTTAAACGCTAGTAAACCACTTAAACGCTAGCAAAACCAAATGCATGCTCTTCAACCAATCGCTACCTGCACAAGCCTGACTAGCATCACCACAATGGACGGTTCCGACCTAGAATACGTGGACAACTACAAATACCTAGGTGTCTGGCTAGACTGTAAACTCTCCTTCCAGACTCACATTAAGCATCTCCAATCCAAAATGTTATCTAGAATCGGCTTCCTATTTCGCAACAAAGCTTCCTTCACTCATGCTGCCAAACATACCCTCGTAAAACTGGCCATCCTACCGATCCTTGACTTCGGCGATGTAATTAACAAAATAGCCTCCAACACTCTACTCAGCAAATTGGATGCAGTCTATCACAGTGCCATCCATTTTGTCAACAAAGCCCCATATACTACCCACCACTGTGACCTGTATGCTCTTGTTGGCTGGCCCTCATTACATATTCGTCGCCAAACCCACTGACTCCAGGTCATCTACAAGTCTTTGCTAGGTAAAGCTCCGCCTTATCTCAGCTCACTGGTCACCATAACAACACCCACCCATAGCACGCGCTCCAACGAGTATATCTCACTGGTCATCCCCAGGGCCGACACCTGGTTTGGCCGCCTTTCCTTCCAGTTCTCTGCTGCCAGGGACTGGAACGAATTGCAAAAATCGCTGAAGCTGGAGACTCATATCTCCCTCACTAACTTTAGGCACCAGCTGTCAGAGCAGCTCACAGATCACTGCACCTGTACATAGCCCATCTGTAAATAGCCCACCCAACTACCTCATCCCCATAGCCCATCTGTAAATACCTCATCCAAGTATCATTTTTATTTACTTTCTGCTCCTTTGCACCCCAGTATCTCTACTTGCACATCAATCAATGCAGATCTTTCACTCCAGTGTTTATTTGCTAAATTGTAAATATTTTGGCACTAACGGCCTATTTATTGCCTTACCTCCGAACTCTTCTACATTTGCACACACTGTATATAGACTTCTCTATTGTGTTATTGACTGTACTCTTGTTTATTCCTGCAACGCTCGTCATCGGTGGAAGGAAGAGTCGACCAAATCTCAGAAAAATAACAAATCCAAAAAGGAAAGAGAACAGTTCCGTCAGACACTAAACAGAAAATAACACCCCACAGAACCCAAACGGAAAATCACAACTTATATATGATCCCCAATCGGAGACAACGATAGACAGCTGCCTCTGGTTGGGAACCACACTCGGCAAAACAACAAAGAAATAGAAAACATAGATTTTCCCTCCCGAGTCACACCCTGACCAAACATAAGGTCCCCATAAATAAGGATCTCTAAGGTCAGGGTGTGACAATTCCATGTGGAACTCTGTGTTTTTTCTGTCGAACTGTTTTGCTTTATCTTGGCCAGGTCGCAGTTGTAAATGAGAACTTGTTCTCAACTGGCCTACCTGGTTAAATAAAGGTGTTCTCAACTGGCCTACCTGGTTAAATAAAGGTGTTCTCAACTGGCCTACCTGGTTAAATAAAGGTGTTCTCAACTAGCCTACCTGGTTAAATAAAGGTGAAATAAAGAAATAAAAAAGAAATGAAGTGACTATGTAGGAACTCATTCCAGAAGAGCGTCTCCCCCCCCCCCCTCTCTCTCTCCCTGTCTCTCTCTCTCTACCCCTCTCTCCCTCTTCCTCCCTTTCTCTCGCTACCTCTCTCTCCCTCTCCCTACCATTCTCTCTCTATTTCTCTACCTCTCTCGAGTTTTTCCTAGCCACCGTGCTTCTACACCTGCATTGCTTGCTGTTTGGGGGTTTTAGGCTGGGTTTCTGTACAGCACTTTGAGATATCAGCAACGAAGGGCTATATAAATACATTTGATTTGATTTTGATTTGACTTCTCTCTACCTCCCTCTCTCTCTCTCTCTCTCTCTCTCTCTCTCTTTATCCCTCTCCATCTCACTCTCTCCTCTCTCTCTCGACTTCTCTCTACCTCCCTCTCACTCTTCCTCCCTTCCTCTCTCTCTCTACATCTATCTCTTCCTCTCTCTCTCTCTAGCTATCGATCTCTCTCCCTTCCGATCTTTTACCTCTCTGGTGATAGAGAGAGCAGCATCAGATTGGACAACACAATGGGAACAGACTGAGACGCTAATTTCCCCCTGATCATAAATCTGTAGTATGTAGTGAAGTGGTGCACTCCCTGTACAGAACTGTTGCCCCTAGGCAGTACAGTTATTATTTTATTCTATTAGTCCATTCCTCTCCCACCCACCCACCTCTCTCTCGCTCTCTCTCTCTCTCATGCTCTATCTCTCTCTCGCTCTCTCTCTCTCTCTCTCTCCCCTCTCTCTCTCGTGCTCTCGCTCTCTCATGCTCTATCTCTCTCTCGCTCTCTCTCTCTCTCCTCTCTCTCTCGTGCTCTCGCTCTCTCATAATCTATCTCTCTCTCTCTCTCTCTCTCTCCCCTCTCTCTCGTGCTCTCCCTCGTGCGCTCTCTCTCTCGTGCTCTCTCTGGTGTTTCACAGCAGTGTTTCTCTCGGAGGGCCAGGGGCCACCACTGACAGGCAGAGAGAGGAACAACGACCTACAAGCTTTTACCTGTTATTTTTATCTGTTCTATAGGCTGGGTGGTAGAGACACTACGAGGGATGTGTTCTATAGGCTGGGTGGTAGAGACACTACGAGGGATGTGTTCTATAGGCTGGGTGGTAGTGACACTACGAGGAATGTGTTCTATAGGCTGGGTGGTAGAGACACTACGAGGGATGTGTTCTATAGGCTGGGTGGTAGTGACACTAGGAGGGATGTGTTCTATAGGCTGGGTGGTAGAGACACTAGGAGGGATGTGTTCTATAGGCTGGGTGGTAGTGACACTACGAGGGATGTGTTCTATAGGCTGGGTGGTAGTGACACTATGAGGGATGTGTTCTATAGGCTGGGTTGTAGAGACACTACGAGGGATGTGTTCTATAGGCTGGGTGGTAGAGACACTAGGAGGGATGTGTTCTATAGGCTGGGTGGTAGAGACACTAGGAGGGATGTGTTCTATAGGCTGGGTGGTAGTGACACTACGAGGGAGGTGTTCTATAGGCTGGGTGGTAGTGACACTACAAGGGAGGTGTTCTATAGGCTGGGTGGTAGTGACACTACGAGGGATGTGTTCTATAGGCTGGGTGGTAGTGACACTAGGAGGGATGTGTTCTATAGGCTGGGTGGTAGAGACACTAGGAGGGATGTGTTCTATAGGCTGGGTGGTAGTGACACTACGAGGGAGGTGTTCTATAGGCTGGGTGGTAGTGACACTACAAGGGATGTGTTCTATAGGCTGGGTGGTAGTGACACTAGGAGGGATGTGTTCTATTGGCTGGGTGGTAGTGACACTACGAGGGATGTGTTCTATAGGCTGGGTGGTAGTGACACTACATGGGATATGTTCTATAGGCTGGGTGGTAGTGACACTACGAGGGATGTGTTCTATAGGCTGGGTGGTAGTGACACTACGAGGGATGTGTTCTATAGGCTGGGATGTAGAGACAATACAAGGGATGTGTTCTATAGGCTGGGTGGTAGAGACACTACGAGGGATGTGTTCTATAGACTGGGTGGTAGAGACACTAGGAGGGATGTGTTCTATAGGCTGGGTGGTAGAGACACTAGGAGGGATGTGTTCTATAGGCTGGGTGGTAGAGACACTATGAGGGATGTGTTCTATAGGCTGGGTTGTAGAGACACTACGAGGGATGTGTTCTATAGACTGGGTGGTAGAGACACTAGGAGGGATGTGTTCTATAGGCTGGGTGGTAGAGACACTAGGAGGGATGTGTTCTATAGGCTGGGTGGTAGAGACACTAGGAGGGATGTGTTCTATAGGCTGGGTGGTAGAGACACTAGGAGGGATGTGTTCTATAGACTGGGTGGTAGAGACACTAGGAGGGATGTGTTCTATTGGCTGGGTGGTAGAGACACTAGGAGGGATGTGTTCTATAGGCTGGGTGGTAGAGACACTAGGAGGGATGTGTTCTATAGGCTGGGTGGTAGTGACACTACGAGGGAGGTGTTCTATAGGCTGGGTGGTAGTGACACTAGGAGGGATGTGTTCTATAGGCTGGGTGGTAGTGACACTACAAGGGATGTGTTCTATAGGCTGGGTGGTAGAGACACTACGAGGGATGTGTTCTATAGACTGGGTGGTAGAGACACTAGGAGGGATGTGTTCTATAGGCTGGGTGGTAGAGACACTAGGAGGGATGTGTTCTATAGGCTGGGTGGTAGAGACACTAGGAGGGATGTGTTCTATAGGCTGGGTGGTAGAGACACTAGGAGGGATGTGTTCTATAGACTGGGTGGTAGAGACACTAGGAGGGATGTGTTCTATTGGCTGGGTGGTAGAGACACTAGGAGGGATGTGTTCTATAGGCTGGGTGGTAGAGACACTAGGAGGGATGTGTTCTATAGGCTGGGTGGTAGTGACACTAGGAGGGATGTGTTCTATAGGCTGGGTGGTAGAGACACTACGAGGGAGGTGTTCTATAGGCTGGGTGGTAGTGACACTAGGAGGGATGTGTTCTATAGGCTGGGTGGTAGTGACACTACAAGGGATGTGTTCTATAGGCTGGGTGCTAGTGACACTAGGAGGGATGTGTTCTATTGTCTGGGTGGTAGTAACACTACGAGGGATGTGTTCTATAGGCTGGGTGGTAGTGACACTACAAGGGATGTGTTCTATAGGCTGGGTGGTAGTGACACTAGGAGGGATGTGTTCTATTGGCTGGGTGGTAGTGACACTACGAGGGATGTGTTCTATAGGCTGGGTGGTATTGACACTACGAGGGATGTGTTCTATAGGCTGGGTTGTAGAGACACTACGAGGGATGTGTTCTATAGACTGGGTGGTAGAGACACTATGAGGGATGTGTTCTATTGGATGGGTGGTAATACTTAAAACCCCAAGCATCCTATTCGGATGCTATTCAAATGAATCAAACACTTTATAATGCTATATCAGCAGCTGTTCTGCCCTCTCTCCTCTTTCCTCCTTTCTCCTCTCCTCCTCTCTCCTCTCTCCTCTCTCCTACTCTCTCCATCTCTTCTCCTCTCTCCATCTCTCCTCTCCTACTCTCTCCTCTCTCCTACTCTGTCCATCTCTTCTCCTCTCTCCATCTCTCCTCTCCTCCTCTCTCATCTCTCCTCCTCTCTCCATCTCTTCTCCTCTCTCCATCTCTCCTCTCCTCCTCTCTCCATCTCTCCTCTCTCCTCCTCTCTCCATCTCTTCTCCATCTCTCCTCTCCTCCTCTCTCCTCTCTCCTCCTCGCTCAATCTCTTCTCCTCTCTCCATCTCTCCTCTCCTCCTCTCTCCATCTCTTCTCCTCTCTCCATCTCTCCTCTCCTCCTCTCTCCATCTCTCCTCCTCTCTCCATCTCTCCATCTCTCCTCTCCTCTATCTCTTCTCCTCTCTCCATCTCTCCTCTCTCCTCCTCTCTCCATCTCTTCTCCTCTCTCCATCTCTCCTCTCCTCCTCTCTCCATCGCTTCTCCTTTCTCCATCTCTCCTCTCCTCCTCTCCTCCTCTCTCCTCTCTCCATCTCTTCTCCTCTCTCCATCTCTCCCCTCTTCTCCTCTATCCATCTCTTCTCCTCTCTCCATCTCTCCTCTCCTCCTCTCTCCATCTCTTAATTTCTCCATGTCTCCTCTCTCCTCTGTTCTCCTCTCTCCTCATCTGTCTTCATTTCTCTTGATCTCTCCTGCTCTCTCTTTTCTCTTTCCTTCTCCTCCTCTCCTCTCCTCTCCTCTCCTCTCCTCTCCTCTCCTCTCCTCTCCTCTCCTCTCCTCTCCTCTCCTCTCCTCTCCTCTCCTCTCCTCTCCTCCCAGCTCTCGTCTCCTCTATCCATCTTTATTCCTTTCTCCTCTCTCCCTCTCTCCTCTCTCCTCTTCTCTCCATCTCTCCTCTTCTCTCTTCCTCTCTCCATCTCTCATCATCTCTCCTCCTCTCTCCTCTCTTCTTGTCTCTCCCCCTTTCTCATCCGCACTCCTCATGTCGCCTCTCTTAAGGTAGTCTCAGCCTCGGGCTATTTACCCCTCAATCTGTGTAGTAATTACCATAGTATTTAATATAATGCCAAGGCAATCAGGTGATAACATGCAATTAAGATGTTTTTTCAGATTAGTACTATCTAGTGATGTACATAAGCTATCTAACAATTCCATCCTCCCTCGACAAGATAAAGTGCCCATCTCGTAAACTGTCAAACTGTGGTGATTTAATCTGATTATCTTCAATTAATATGCATGTCTACCGCATGTTCTGAGGCTGTTATTGACACTGATGAATTGAGCTCACTGTGGGCAGCTACTCTGGCAGCCAATATGTTAGAAGTCGTCTCCCTGTCTCATTTCTCTTTTGTCTTCTTCCCTCTCTTCTTTTTCCTATTATTTGTTCACAACTATGAAATAACACATATGGAATCATGTAGTAACCAAAAAAGTGTGTTATTTTATACTTTTGAAGTCTTCACTATTATTCTACAATGTAGAAAATAGTAAAAAATAAAAAATAAAGAAAAACCCTTGAATGAGTAGGTGTGTCCAAACTTCTGACAAGTACTGAAAGAATTCAGATGTTTTACTCAGTACCAAAGCATCTTTGGCAACGATTACAGCCTTGAGTCTTCTTGGATATGATTCTACAAGCTTGGCACACCTGTATTTGGGGAGTTTCTACATTCTTCTCTGTTGATCCTCTCAAGCTCTGTCAGGTTGGATGGGAGGTGTTGCTACACAGCTATTTTCAGGTCTCACCAGAGATGTTTGATTGGGTTCAAGTTTGGGCTCTGGCTGGGCCACTCAAGGACATTCAGAGACTTGTCCCGAAGCCACTCCTGCGTTGTCTTGGCTGTGTGCTTAGGGTCGTTGTCCTGCTGGAAGGTGAACCTTCACCCCAGTCAGAGGTCCTGAGCGCTCTGGAGCAGGTATTCTTTAACCTGTTATGGCTGGAATCCCGATATCGGGATAGATATGACAACTTCCAGTGAAAATAGAGGGCACCAAATTCAAATTCAAACCACAGAAATCTCATGATTACAATTACATACATGTGTCTGATATCATTTTAAAGCTATTCTTGTTGTTAATCCCACCAAAGTGTCCGATTTCAAATAGGCTTTTCATCGAAAGCAATACAAACAATTATGTTAGGTCAGAACCAAGTCACAGAAAAACACAGCCATTTTTCCAGGCAAAGAGAGGAGTCACAAAAAGCAGAAATAGTGATAAAATTCATCACTAACCTTTGATGATCTTCATCAGATGACACTCATGGGACTCATAGGACTTCATGTTACACAATACATGTATGTTTTGTTCAGTAAAGTTCATATTTATATCCAAAAATTGAGTTTATGTCACACACTGACCTGAGATATCCCTGTTTTTCTATATATTTTGGTTAGGTCAGGGTGTGACTAGAGTGGGTACTCTAGTGTTATTCAGTTTTTGTATTTCTACGTTGGCCTGATATGGTTTTCAATCAGAGACAGCTTATTGTTGTCTCTGATTGGGGATCATATTTAGGTAGCCATTTCTCCATTGGTATTCATGGGATCTTGTCTACGGATAGTTGCCTGTGTGCACCAGTAGCTTCACGTTTTGTTTGTGCTGGTTTGTTTTGTTTTGCTGAGTTTTGATTTGTTAAAAATATGTGGAACTCTACTCACGCTGCGCCTTGGTCTACCCTTAACGACGGACGTGACAGTTTGCATTGGCGCGTTATGTTCAGTCGTTCCAAAACGTCCGGTGATTTTGCAGAGAACCACATCAATTTACAGAAATACTCATAATAAACATTGCTAAAAGATACAACTGTTATACATGGAACTTTCGATAAACTTCTCTTTAATGCAATCAGATTTCTAAAAACTTTACGGAAAAAGCACACCATGCAATAATCTGAGTGAAGCGCTCAGAGACCAAAACAACCCAAACAGATATCCGCCATGTTGTGTGGTAAACAGAAGTCAGAAATAGCATTCTAAATATTAACTTACCTTTGATGATCTTCATCAGAATGTACTCACAGGAATCCCAGTTCCACAATACATGTTTGATTTGTTCGATAAAGTTCACCATTTATGACCAAATACCTCCCTTTTGTTAGCCCAGTAATCCAAATTCATGAAGCGCGATCACTGAGGCAGACGAAAGTCAAAAAGTTCCATTACAGTCCGTTGAAACATGTCAAACCAAGTATAGAATCAATCTTTAGGATGTTTTCTAGTGATTTAGGATCTAGTGGAAGCCTTAGGAAATCCAATATGACCCCATAGACGTATATTTGATAGGAAAAGAGTTAAAAACTACAAACCTCAGATTTCCCACTTCCTGGTGGATTCTTATCAGGTTTTTGCCTGCCATATGAGTTATGTTATACTCACAGACATCATTCAAACAGTTTTTGTAACTTCAGAGTGTTTTCTATCCAAATCTACCAATTATATGCACATTCTAGCTTTCATGCCTGAGTAGCAGGCAGTTTAATTTGGGCACACTTTTCATCCAAAATTCCCAATGCTGCCCCCTACCTTAGAGAAGTTTTTTTTCCATTTCACTTCACAAATTTGGACTATTTTGTGTATATCCATTACATGAAATACAAATAAAATTTAAATTACAGTTTTTAAAACCTCTTGCGACGAGCAATCCCGTATCCGGGAGCGTAATCATAGCCTCAAGCGCATCACCATAACGCAGCGGACATAAATACCCCTAGAAACTTTTCCTATTCATGTAAATCGCAAATGAAATCAAATAAATATATTCAAACACAAGCTTAGCCTTTTGTTAACAACACTGTCATCTCAGATTTTCAAAATATGCGTAACTGCAATGCTAGACAAGCATTTGTGTAAGTTTATCATGGCATAATGCTATGCTGGCAGCAGGCAACATTTTCACGAATATAAGAAAAGCAACCAAATTAAATCATTCACCTTTGAAGAACTTTGGATGCTTTCACTCAGGAGACTCCCAGTTAGATAGCAAATGTTCCTTATTTCCAAAATGATTATTTTTGTAGGCGAAAAAGCTCCCGTTTCTTCATCATGCTTGGCTGAGAAATCGACCGGAAAATGCTACAACTATAACGCCAAACTTTTTCGAAATTTGCTCCATAATATTGACAGAAACACGGCAAACGTTGTTTAGGATCCATCCTCAAGGTGTTTTTAACATATATATTCAATAATATATCCGTCGAGGCAATTGGTTTCTCATAAGAAGCGATTGGAAAAATGGCTACCTCAGTATTTTACGCAAGATTTTCTGCGGGAGACACCATGTGACCACATGCTATATATGGTCCCTTACGGCCATTCTTCAATAGAAGCCTAAAAAGACGTCACAATGTTGTAAACACCTTGGGGAATACGTGGAAAACGTTCGTAGCTCATTCAAAGTCATATAAGGAGTCATTGGCATGAGGCGGTTTCAAAAAATGCGGCACTTCCTGTTTGGATTTTTATCTCAGTTTCGCCTGTAACATCAGCTCTGTGGCACTCACAGACAATATCTTTGCAGTTTTGGAAACGTCAGAGTGTTTTCTTTCCAAAGCTGTCAATTATATGCATAGTCGAGCATCTTTTCGTGACAAGATATCTTGTTTAAAACGGGAACGTTTTTTCATCCAAAATGTTTAATAGCGCCCCCTAATGCATAACTGGTTGGTTAATTAAACAAAACAGAAAAAATGGCAAGGGGGATGAATACTTTGTATTTGTGACTCACGCCGAATACAACAACCTTACCGCTTACTGACAACCCCTTAATCAACAATGCAGTTTTAAGAAAATAGAGTTAAGAACATATTTACAAAATAAACTAAAGTAAAACACAATAAAATAACTATAATTAGGCTATATACAGGGGGTTCTGATATCGAGTCTCGGTGCTGGCTTCGGCTGTAGCTGAGTTAGGCTATGTACAGGAGGTACCGGCATCGAGTCTCGGTGCTGGCTTCGGCTGTAGCTGAGTTAGGCTATGTACAGGGGGTACCGGCACCGAGTCTTGGTGAAAGCTGAAAGCTGAGCTTCTAGCTAAATCCAAATCTTCATTTTGAATCCTCTTCGCTCTATTCTGGTTGAAACATTAACAGTTCAGGTTCACCATGTAGCTAATAGAACGTAATAAAACTCTCCATGGTTGAATTGGTATTTAGAGGAATCACTTGAAGACATAGAGTCTGGTCAGTTCTTTCAGACCTTCCAGAGGATTGTGTTGTCAGTGATCACCTCCTTTTAAAAAAAAAAACCTGCATTAGGGGAGGAGCCAGAGCATGGAGCACCGCCCAACACAAGTTAATTGTATATTTAGCAATGAATCTGGTGATAGGAACATCGCAGAAGGAGGTGTTTAGTGCCAGGTTCCTTAGTTTAGTGACGAGCTCAGAGGGCACTATGGTGTTGAACGCTAAGCAACGAATAGCATTCTTACGTGGGTGTTCCTTTTGTCCAGGTGTGAAAGAGTAATGTGGAGTGCAATAGAGATTGCATCATCTGTGGATCTGTTGGGGCAGTATGCAAATTTGAGTAGGTCTAAGGTTTCTGGGATAATGGTGTTGATGTGAGCCATGACCAGCCTTTCAAAGCATTTCATGACTACACATGTGAGTGCTATGCGGACATAGTCATTTAAACAGATTAGGGCCCGGTCTAGTCTCTGGGATTAGGGCCCGGTCTAGTCTCTGGGATTAGAGACCGGTCTAGTCTCTGGGATTAGAGACCGGTCTAGTCTCTGGGATTAGAGACCGGTCTAGTCTCTGGGATTAGGGCCCGGCATAGTCTCTGGGATTAGAGACCGGTCTGGTCTCTGGGATTAGGGCCCGGCATAGTCTCTTGGATTAGAGACCGGTCTAGTCTCTGGGATTAGGGCCCGGTCTAGTCTCTGGGATTAGAGACCGGTCTAGTCTCTGGGATTAGAGACCGGTCTAGTCTCTGGGATTAGAGACCGGTCTAGTCTCTGGGATTAGGGCCCGGTCTAGTCTCTGGGATTAGAGACCGGTCTAGTCTCTGGGATTAGAGACCGGTCTAGTCTCTGGGATTAGAGACCGGTCTAGTCTCTGGGATTAGGGCCCGGCATAGTCTCTGGGATTAGAGACCGGTCTGGTCTCTGGGATTAGGGCCCGGCATAGTCTCTGGGATTAGAGACCGGTCTAGTCTCTGGGATTAGGGCCCAGTCTAGTCTCTGGGATTAGGGCCTGGTCTCTGGGATTAGGGCCCGGTCTAGTCTCTGGGATTAGGGCCCGGTCTAGTCTCTGGAATTAGGGCCCAGTCTAGTCTCTGGGATTAGGGCCTGGTCTCTGGGATTAGGGCCCGGTCTAGTCTCTGGAATTAGGGCCCGGTCTAGTTTCTGGGATTAGGGCCTACATAGTCTCTGGGATTAGAGACTGGTCTAGTCTCTGGGATTAGGGACCGGTCTAGTCTCTGGGATTAGGGCCCGGTCTAGTCTCTGGGATTAGGGACTGGTATAATCTCTGGGATTAGGGACTGGTCCAGTCTTCACAGAGCTGTGGTGACCTGGTCTATCTAGACTGAAGGACCAGACAGAGAGCTGTGGTGCTGTGGTGACCTGGTCCATCTAGACTGAAGGACCAGACACAGAGCTGTGGTGACCTGAATCATCTAGACGGGAGGACCAGACACAGAGCTGTGGTGACCTGAATCATCTAGACTGGAGGACCAGACACAGAGCTGTGGTGACCTGAATCATCTAGACTGGAGGACCAGACACAGAGCTGTGGTGACCTGAATCATCTAGACTGGAGGACCAGACACAGAGCTGTGGTGACCTGAATCATCTAGACTGGAGGACCAGACACAGAGCTGTGGTGACCTGAACCATCTAGACTGAAAGACAACACGCAGAGCTGTGGTGACCTGAACCATCTAGACTGGAGGACCAGACACAGAGCTGTGGTGACCTGAATCATCTAGACTGAAGGACCAGACACAGAGCTGTGGTGACCTGAATCATCTAGACTGGAGGACCAGACACAGAGCTGTGGTGACCTGAACCATCTAGACTGAAAGACAACACGCAGAGCTGTGGTGACCTGAACCATCTAGACTGGAGGACCAGACACAGAGCTGTGGTGACCTTGTCCATCTAGACTGGAGGACCAGACACAGAGATGTGGTGCTGTGGTGACCTTGTCCATCTAGACTGAAAGACAATACACAGAGATGTGGTGACCTGAACCATCTAGACTGGAGGACCAGACACAGAGCTGTGGTGACCTGAACCATCTAGACTGGAGGACCAGACACAGAGCTGTGGTGACCTGGTCTATCTAGACTGAAGGACCAGACAGAGAGCTGTGGTGCTGTGGTGACCTGGTCCATCTAGACTGAAGGACCAGACACAGAGCTGTGGTGACCTGAATCATCTAGACGGGAGGACCAGACACAGAGATGTGGTGACCTGAACCATCTAGACTGGAGGACCAGACACAGAGCTGTGGTGACCTGAACCATCTAGACTGGAGGACCAGACACAGAGCTGTGGTGACCTGAACCATCTAGACTGGAGGACCAGACACAGAGCTGTGGTGACCTGAATCATCTAGACTGAAAGACAATAGAGAGATGTGGTGCTGTGGTGACCTGCCACAGTTTTTTTGAATACGAATGTTGGCACCCACTGCCATTTCCTGTACCAGTGGTTGCTTTCCCAAATAGAGGGGAGTTATGAATTGTATTTCCCTTTCAGAGCTTACAGAGCTGATTGTGTTGAGAAGTTGGGGTTAGTCTTTCAGCGGCTGGTCTGTGTGCCGGCCAGGCAAGCAGAACAGAGGAGAGGATCAGTACTGTGTTGGACTGGTGGATCAGCCCTGTGTTGGACTGGTGAATCAGCCCTGTGTTGGACCGGTGAATCTGCCCTGTGTTGGACCGGTGGATCAGCCCTGTGTTGGACCGGTGGATCAGCCCTGTGTTGGACTGGTGGATCAGCCCTGTGTTGGACCGGTGAATCAGCCCTGTGTTGGACCGGTGGATCAGCCCTGTGTTGGACTGGTGGATCAGCCCTGTGTTGGACCGGTGGATCAGCCCTGTGTTGGAGTGGTGAATCAGCCCTGTGTTGGACCGGTGGATCAGCCCTGTGTTGGACTGGTGAATCAGCCCTGTGTTGGACCGGTGGATCAGCCCTGTGTTGGACCGGTGGATCAGCCCTGTGTTGGACCGGTGGATCAGCCCTGTGTTGGACCGGTGGATCAGCCCTGTGTTGGACTGGTGGATCAGCCCTGTGTTGGACTGGTGGATCAGCCCTGTGTTGGACTGGTGGATCAGCCCTGTGTTGGACTGGTGGATCAGCCCTGTGTTGGACTGGTGAATCAGCCCTGTGTTGGACTGGTGGATCAGCCCTGTGTTGGACTGGTGGATCAGCCCTGTGTTGGACTGGTGGATCAGCCCTGTGTTTGACTGGTGAATCAGCCCTGTGTTGGACTGGTGAATCAGCCCTGTGTTGGACTGGTGGATCAGCCCTGTGTTGGACTGGTGAATCAGCCCTGTGTTGGACCGGTGGATCAGCCCTGTGTTGGACCGGTGGATCAGCCCTGTGTTGGACTGGTGAATCAGCCCTGTGTTGGACCGGTGGATCAGCCCTGTGTTGGACCGGTGGATCAGCCCTGTGTTGGACCGGTGGATCAGCCCTGTGTTGGACCGGTGGATCAGCCCTGTGTTGGACCGGTGGATCAGCCCTGTGTTGGACTGGTGAATCAGCCCTGTGTTGGACCGGTGGATCAGCCCTGTGTTGGACCGGTGGATCAGCCCTGTGTTGGACCGGTGGATCAGCCCTGTGTTGGACCGGTGGATCAGCCCTGTGTTGGACTGGTGGATCAGCCCTGTGTTGGACCGGTGGATCAGCCCTGTGTTGGACCGGTGGTTCAGCCCTGTGTTGGACTGGTGGATCAGCCCTGTGTTGGACCGGTGGATCAGCCCTGTGTTGGACCGGTGGATCAGCCCTGTGTTGGACCGGTGAATCAGCCCTGTGTTGGACCGGTGGATCAGCCCTGTGTTGGACCGGTGGATCAGCCCTGTGTTGGACCGGTGGATCAGCCCTGTGTTGGACTGGTGAATCAGCCCTGTGTTGGACCGGTGGATCAGCCCTGTGTTGGACTGGTGGTTATTTTTCAGACCAACCAGAAAAAGTGATGCTTGGCTGAATCTTTTCCATAGTTATTAACTTCCTCTTCCTTGCATTTGTGTGCCTGTGTTTGCGTGTGCGTGTGCGTGCGTTTGCGTGTGCGTGCGTGTGCGTGTGCGGGCATGTGCGCGCGCGTGTGTGTGTGACTATCAGGTTAGAGGCGTGCCACATTTATTGGCTATTCCTGTCAAGACAAACACCCCAAACACACTCACACTCACACACACACACCGCGCGGAGCCGGCTTTTTTTGTCAACCATCAAAGCCCATCAGCAAAATGCTCTCCTGTTTTGAGGATCCTCACTGGTGCTCTCCTGTTTTGAGGATCCTTACTGGTGCTTTCCTGTTCTGAGGATCCTCACTGGTGCTCTCCTGTTCTGAGGATCCTTACTGGTGCTCTCCTGTTCTGAGGATCCTTACTGGTGCTCTCCTGTTCTGAGGATCCTTACTGGTGCTCTCCTGTTCTGATGATCAATATTGGTGCTCTCCTGTTCTGAGGATCAATATTGGTGCTCTCCTGTTCTGAGGATCCTTACTGGTGCTCTCCTGTTGTGAGGATCCTTACTGGTTCTCTCCTGTTCTGAGGATCCTTACTGGTGCTCTCCTGTTCTGAGGATCAATACTGGTGCTCTCCTGTTCTGAGGATCCTTACTGGTGCTCTCCTGTTCTGAGGATCCTTACTGGTGCTCTCCTGTTGTGAGGATCCTTACTGGTGCTCTCCTGTTCTGAGGATCAATACTTGTGCTCTCCTGTTCTGAGGATCAATATTGGTGCTCTCCTGTTCTGAGGATCAATACTGGTGCTTTCCTGTTCTGAGGATCAATACTGGTGCTCTCCTGTTCTGAGGATCCTTACTGGTGCTTTCCTGTTCTGAGGATCAATATTGGTGCTCTCCTGTTCTGAGGATCAATACTGGTGCTTTCCTGTTCTGAGGATCAATACTGATGCTCTCCTGTTCTGAGGATCCTTACTGGTGCTCTCCTGTTCTGAGGATCAATACTGGTGCTCTCCTGTTCTGAGGATCCTTACTGGTGCTTTCCTGTTCTGAGGATCAATACTGGTGCTCTCCTGTTCTGAGGATCAATACTGGTGCTCTCCTGTTCTGAGGATCAATACTGGTGCTTTCCTGTTCTGAGGATCAATACTGATGCTCTCCTGTTCTGAGGATCCTTACTGGTGCTCTCCTGTTCTGAGGATCAATACTGGTGCTCTCCTGTTCTGAGGATCCTTACTGGTGCTTTCCTGTTCTGAGGATCAATACTGGTGCTTTCCTGTTCTGAGGATCAATACTGGTGCTCTCCTGTTCTGAGGATCCTTACTGGTGCTTTCCTGTTCTGAGGATCAATACTGGTGCTCTCCTGTTCTGAGGATCAATATTGGTGCTCTCCTGTTCTGAGGATCCTTACTGGTGCTTTCCTGTTCTGAGGATCAATACTGATGCTCTCTCAGTGTATATTTGCCACACAATGCTATATGTGTCCTGGCAGAGGGAGGAAGGACAAGGAAGGATGTCTGATTTCATCACCTCACTTTGGTGCTGGAGATGAGATGGATCACTGGGTATCCCCGACTGGCTGATTTCATTTAGCAACGTCACATTTGTTGTTGCACTTTTCTAGTTGAAAATGTGTTTCTGTGGAGTAACTTCCAAGGAGACGGTGTGTTAGAGGCTGTGGGCAAGAGCTCTGATACCCGACCCGAGTCCGACTGGTCTCAACATTATGCATTGGGTTAGGGCCGTTGTAGGGCATGGATTTTCATCAATAACTAGTCTGAGGGTAGCTGAGCCATTTGCTCGTGCTCTGCTGCTCAGTACAGTCACATCTAAGATCATAACGTAGTGTCAGAAGTGCTTCAACCTGGTCGAATATAGAGACACGAGAGCTCATTTCACAGAAGATAATGTTTTGTCGGTGTTTAGAGTGATGAAGAGTTGCTAACGGCTAACTGCTCCCTCACGTCTCGTCATTGGGCAGAGCAGCCCGAGCGGAGACGTTGCTACGGATACTCACAGACACAGAGCTGCTGTGGGGCAGAGCGCATGCAGAGTGAGCAGCACGCAGGGAGCGAGTGACAGACAGAGAGAGCAGCTAATGGATTTACTAACACGGGAAGTTGTTTGTAAATGTTGCATTCCTGCCGCGCAGGGCTCTACTGTCAGTTAGAAACAACGTTAAAGATACAAGAATAACATGACTTGGCTAACGGTCTGTAATTGTTTTAATCTGCTAATAGTTTTCAAATACTTCTGAGCTCATCAACATCTCCAAAGGCACCATAACACATGAAACATCTGGGTTCTGCTCTTTCTGGGAACAGGGGGAAGCTATTTCTGTGTGTAAAAATAGCATTGAGAAGATACACCAAGAAACTTCTTCATGTGTCTCTCTGGGAAGAAGAGGTTGCCTTCGGGGTGGAACTGCAGATGTAGACATCTGTTTCCAATACAGTTCTCTCTGAGTTAAACAGAAGAATAGAGATGGCCCTGGTCTGAAGTAGTGCACTATATAGGGAACAGGGCCTTGGTCTGAAGTAGTGCACTATATAGGGAATAGGGCCCTGGTCTAAAGTGGTGCACTATATAGGGAATAGGGCCCTGGTCTAAAGTAGTGCACTATATAGGGAATAGGGCCCTGGTCTAAAGTAGTGCACTATATAGGGAATAGGGCCCTGGTCTAAAGTAGTGCACTATATAGGGGAATAGGGCCATGGTCTGAAGTAGTGCACTATATAGGGAATAGGGCCCTGGTCTAAAGTAGTGCACTATATAGGGAATAGGGCTCTGGTCTAAAGTAGTGCACGAACTAGGGAATAGGGCCCTGGTCTGAAGTAGTGCACTATATAGGGAATAGGGCTCTGGTCTAAATTAGGACCCCAATGTCTTGCTCCCAGACAAACTAAACAACTTCTTTACTCACTTTGAGGACAATACAGTGCAATAGACATGGCCCACTACCAAAACCTGCGGGCTCTCCTACACCGCAACCGACATGAGTAAGAACTTTAAAAGTGTTAACCCTGGCAAGGCGGCCGTCCCAGACGAGAGCATGCGCAGACCAGCTGGCTGGTGTGTTTACGGACATATTCAATCAATCCTTATCCCAGTCTGCTGTTCCCACATGCTTCAAGAGGTCCACCATTGTTCCTGTTCCCAAGAAAGCTAAGGTAACTGAGCTAAACGACTCACTTCCATCATCATGAAGTGCTTTGTGACACTAGTCATAGATCATATCACCTCCACCCTACCTGACACCCTAGACCCACTCTAATTTGCTTACCACCACAATAGGTCCACAGATGACGCAATCGCGTCACACTGCACACTGCCCGAACCCATCTGGATAAGAGGAATACCTATGTAAGAATGCTGTTCGTCGACTACAGCTCAGCATTTAACACCATAGTGCCCTCCAAACTCGTCATTAAGCTCCAGACCCTGGGTCTCGACCCCGCCCTGTGCAACTGGGTACTGGACTTTCTGACGGGCCGCCCCCAGGTGGTGAGGTTAGGACACAACATCTCGCTCTCCTACAGGGAGGAGGTGAGGGTCCTCGGACTGTGGTGTCAGGAAAATAACCTCACAATCAACGTCAACAAAACAAAGGGGATGATCGTGGACTTCAGGAAACAGCAGAGGGAGCAGCCCCCATATCCACATCGACGAGACAGTAGTGGAGAAGGTGGAAAGTTTGGCCACAGCGGGAATTGAACCCACAACCATTGATGGTTCAAGCACCATGATGTACCACATTAAGGAAAAACAAATTAGATTTAGATTTTAACAGTTTGTTATGGTTTTAATCATTTTAATTTCAAATCAATTCAAATTGTATTTTGTAACATGCGCCGAATACAACAGGTACACCTTACTTTACCTTACTGACTTTAACAAACGACACAGTTTTAGGAAAACACATAAAAAAAAGTATAAGATAAGAATAACAAATAATTGAAGAGCAAATAACAATAGCTGGGTACTATACAGGGGGTACCGGTACAGAGTCAATGTGGAGGCTATATACAGGGGGTACCGGTATAGAGTCAATGTGGAGGCTATATACAGGGGGTACCGGTACAGAGTCAATGTGGAGGCTATATACAGGGGGTACCGGTACAGATTCAATGTGGAGGCTATATACAGGGGGTACCGGTACAGAGTCAATGTGGAGGCTATATACAGGGGGTACCGGTACAGAGTCAATGTGGAGGCTATATACAGGGGGTACCGGTACAGAGTCAATGTGGAGGCTATTTACAGGGGGTACCGGTACAGAGTCAATGTGGAGGCTATATACAGGGGGTACCGGTACAGAGTCAATGTGGAGGCTATATACAGGGTATTACGGTACAGAGTCAATGTGGAGGCTATATACAGGGGGTACCAGTACAGAGTCAATGTGGAGGCTATATACAGGGGGTACCGGTACAGAGTCAATGTGGAGGCTATATACAGGGGTTACCAGTACAGAGTCAATGTGGATGCTATATACAGGGGGTACCGGTACAAAGTCAATGTGCGGGGGCACCGGTGTCGCAGTAATTGAGGAAATATGTAATAGCAGGTAGAGTTATTAATTATTAATGTGACTAGTCATTGATGATAACAACAGAGAGTAGCAGCAGTGTAGAAGGGTCAGGGGACAATACAAATAATCTGGGTAGCCATTTGATTAGATGTTCAGGAGTCTTATGGCTTTAGGGTAGAAGCTGTTAAGAAGCCTCTTGGACCTAGACTTGGCGCTCCGGTACCACTTGCTGTAAGGTAGCAGAGAGAACAGTCTATGACAAGGGTGGTTGGAGTCTTTGTCAATTTTTAGGGCCTTCCTCTGACACCGCCTGGTATAAAGGTCCTGGATGGCAGGAAGCTTGGCCCCGGTGATGTACTGGGCCGTAGGCACTACCCTCTGTAGTGGATTGCAGATGGAGGCCGAGCAGTTGCCATACCAGGCAGTGATGCAACCTGTCAGGATGCTCCCGATGGTGCAGCTGTAAAACGTTTTGAGGACCTGAGGGACCATGCCAAATCTTTTCAGTCTCCTGGGGGGGAATAGGTTTTGTCTTCTTCACAACTATCTTGGTGTGCTTGGACCATGTTAGTTTGTTGGTGATGTGGAAGCCAAGGAACTTGAAGCTCTCAACCTGCTCCACTACAGCCCCGTCGATGAGAATAGGGGCGTGCTCGGTCCTCCTTTTCCTGTAGTCCACAATCATGTCCTTGATCAAGTTGAGAGAGAGGTTGTTGTCCTTGCACCACATGGTCAGGTCTCTGACCTCTTCCCTATAGGCTGTCTCATCATTGTCAGTGATCAGGTCTACCACTGTTGTGTCATCAGCAAACTTAATGATGGTGTTGGAGTCATGCCTGGCTGTGCAGTCATGAGTGAACAGGGAGTACAGGAATGGACTGAGCATGCACCCTTGAGGGGCCCTCGTGTTGAGGATCAGTGTGGGGGATGTGTTGTTACCTACCCTCACCACTTGAGGGCGGCCCGTCAGGAAGTCCAGGATCCAGTTGTGAAGGTGTTTAGTCCCAGGGTCCTTAGCTTAGTGATGAGCTTTGAGGGCACTATGGTGTTGAATGCTGACTTGTAGTCAATGAATAGCATTCTCACATAGGGGTTCCTTTTGTCCAGGTGTGAAAGGGCAGTGTGGAGTGCAATAGAGATTGCTTCATCTTTGGATCTGTTGGGCCGGATTGCAAATTGAATTGGGTCTAAGGTTTCTGTGATAATGGTGTTGATGTGAGCCATGACCAGCATTTCAAAGCATGTCATGTCTACAGACGTGAGTGCAACGGATCAGTAGTCATTTAGGCAGATTACATTAGTGTTCTTGGGCACAGACACTATGGTGGTCTGCTTGAAACATGTTGGTTTTACAGACTCAGACAGGGAGAGGTTGAACATGTCAGTGAAGACACTTGCCAGTTGGTCAGTGCATGCTCTGTGGACGTGGAGTTTGCCAAAAGGCACCTAAAGGACTCTCAGACCATGAGAAACCAAGATATGAGAAACACGATTCTCTGGTCTGATGAAAGAAAGATATACATCTTTGGCCTGAATGCCAAGTGTCACTTCTGGTGGAAGCCTGTTATCATCCCTACGGTGAAGCATGGTGGTGGCAGCATCATGCTGTGTGGATATTTTTCAGCTGCAGGGATTGGGAGACTAGTCAGGATTTATTCAAAGATGTACAGAGGAAAGTACATAGAGATCCTTGATGAAAACCTGCTACAGAGCCCTCAGGATCTCAAGACTGGGGCGGAGGTTCAACTTCCAACAGGACAACGACCCAAAGCACACAGCCAAGACAACGCATGAGCGGCTTTGGAACGTCCTTGACTGGCCACGCCAGAGCTCGGACTTGAACCCGTTCGAACATCTCTGCAGAGACCTGAAAATAGCTGTGCAGTGACGCTCCCCATCCAACCAGACAGAGCTTGAGAGGATTTGCAGAGAAGAATGGGAGAAACTCCCCAAATACAGGTGTACCAAGCTTGTAGTGTTATACCCTAGAAGATTTGAGGCTATAACCGCTGCCAAAGGGTCTGAATACTTAGTAAATGTAATATTTATAAATATATCTATTTGTAACACATTTGTGACGATGTCTGGAATCCTGTTTTTTGCTTTGTTGGATATTATAGGGTGTTTTGTGTAGATTGATGAGGGGAAAAGAACCAGGAAAAAGTCAAGGGGTCTGAAGGCACTGTTATTTAGAAACCACCTGAGGAGAAAAAGAATGGAGGAAGGAAGAAAGGAAGAAGGAGGAGAGGAAGGAGAAGAGAAGGAGGCAACACAGTCTTGTTGTGGCTCAATGACATCTGGGCACGGTGCCAAATCAATACAAAGTACTGTTCATTTTCTTCCCCTCCGGTGGTCGTGATGCTGCCTAGTCATTAGGAGAGGCCCCTCCGATGGTCATGATGCTGCCTAGTCAATTGGTGAGGCCCCTCCAATGGTCATGATGCTGTCTAGTCATTAGGAGAGGCCCCTCCAATGGTCATGATGCTGCCTAGTCATTAGGTGAGGCCCCTCCGATGGTCGTGATGCTGCCCAGTCATTAGGTGAGGCCCCTCTGATGGTTGTGATGCTGCCCAGTCATTAGGTGAGGCCCCTCTGATGGTTGTGATGCTGCCCAGTCATTAGGTGAGGCTCCTCCAATGGTCATGATGCTGCCCAGTCATTAGGCTCCCTAGAAAGGCAGGGACCTAGGAAGAAACCTAGAGAGGAACAAGACTATGAGGGGTGGCCAGTCCTCTTTTGCCAGCAGGGAGATGATAAGAGTACATGGCCATTAATTAATTCAAGATGTTCAAACGTTCATTGATCACTAGCAGGGTCAGATAATAATAATCACAGTGGTTGTAGAGAGTGCAACAGCAGGAGGAAATGTCAGTTGGCTTTTCATAGCTGAGCATTCAGAGCTCGAGACAGCAAGTGCGGTAGAGAGAAAGAAAGAGTCGAAAACTGCATGTCCGGGACAAGGTAGCATGTCAGGTGAACATGTCAGGGTTCCATAGCCGCTGGCAGAACAGTTGAAACTGGAGCCGCAGCACGGCCAGGTGGACTGGGGACAGCAATGAGTCATCAGGCCAGGTAGTCCTGAGGCATGGTCCTAGGGCTCAGGTCGACCGAGAGAGAGAAAGAAAGAGAGAAAGAATGAATTAGAGAGAGCATACTTAAATTCACACAGGACACCAGATAAGACAGGAGAAGTACTCCAGATATAACAAACTGACCCTAGCCCCCCGACACATTTACTACTGCAACATAAATACTGGAGGCTGAGACCGGAGGGGTCAGGAGACACTTTGGCCCCATCCGATGATACCCCCGCACAGGGCCAACCAGGCAGGATATAACCCCACCAACTTTGCCAAAGCACAGCCCCCACACCACTAGAGGGATATTTTCAACCACCAACTTACCATCATGAGACAAGGCCGAGTATAGCCCATGAAGATCTCCGCCACGGCACAAACATGAGGGGGGAGCCAACCCAGACAGGAAGATCACGTCAGTGACTCAACCCACTCAAGTGACGCACCCCTCCTAGGGACGTCATGAAAGAGCACCAGTAAGCCAGTGACTCAGCCACCTTAATAAGGTCAGAGGCAGAGAATCCCAGTGGGGAGAGGGGAGCTGGCCGGGCAGAGACAGCAAGGGCAGCTTGTCGCTCCAGTGCCTTGCAGTTCACATTCGCACCCTTGGGTCAGACTTCACTCAATCATAGGACATACTGAAGAGATGAGTCTTCAGTAAAGACTTAAAGGTCGAGACCGAGTCTGCGTCTATCACATGGGTAGGCAGACCATCCATAAAAATTGAGCTCTATAGGAGAAAGCCCTGCCTCCAGCTGTTTGCTTAGAAATTATAGGGACAGTAAGCAGGCCTACGTCTTGTGACCGTAGTGTACGTGTAGGTATGTACGGCAGGACCAAATCAGAGAGATAGGTAGGAGCAAGCCCATGTAATGCTTTGTAGGTTAGCAGTAAAACCTTGAAATCAGCCCTTGCCTTGACAGGAAGCCAGTGTAGGGAGGCTAGCACTGGAGTAATATGATCAAATTTTTTGGTTCTAGTCAATTTTCAAACCTTGAAACAGTCCTGACATGTTTCGTCAAAAGAGAGATCAGGGTCCAGAGTAACACCGGGGTCCTTCACAGTTTTATTTTAGACGACTGTACAACCATCAAGATTAATTGTTAGATCCAAAGCAGATTTCGTTGTGTCTGTTTTGTCCGAGTTTAAAAGTAAAACATTTGCCACCGTCCACTTCCTCATGTCTGAAACACAGGCTTCAAGGAAGGGCAATTTTGGAGCTTCACCATGTTTCATCAAAATGTACAGCTGTGTGTCGTCCGCATAGCAGTGAAAGCTAACATTATGTTTCCGAATGACATTACCAAGAGGTAAAATATATAGTGAAAACAATAGTGGTCTTAAAACAGAACCTTGAGGAACGCCGAAACTTGTCAGATGATAAACTATCCACAGAGACAAACTGATATCTTTCCGACAGATAAGATCTAAACCAGAACAGAACTTGTCCGTGTAGACCAATTTGGGTTTCCAATCTCTCCAAAAGAATGTGGTGATCGATAGTGTCAAAAGCAGCACTAACGTCTCGGAGCACGAGGACAGATGTAGAGCCTCGGTCTGACGCCACTAAAAGGTAATTTACCACCTTCACAAGTGCAGTCTCAGTGCTATGATGGGGTCTAAAACCAGACTCATTATTTGTCTTCATTGAGTTGCTGCGCCACAGCTTTTTCCAACATTTTTGAGAAGAATGGGAGATCCGATATAGGCCATTTTTTTTAAATTTTCCAGGTCAAGAGAGGCTTTATTACTGCCACTTTTAGTGAGTTTGGTCCGGAGGATAGGGAGACGTTTATTATGCTCAACATAGGAGGGCCAAGCACAGGAAGAAGCTCTTTTCCGTAGACATTTTGGACAAAACCCACTGAGTCAATGATGGCTCTGAAAGCCTTTTGGAGTGGGTCTGTTGACTTTTCCATGTGAATATTAAAGTCCCCAAAAATGTGAATATTACCTGGCAAGACTACAAGGCCCAATAGGAATTCAGGGAACTCAGTGAGGAACGCTGTATATGGCCCACGAGGCCTGTAAACAGTAGCTATAAACAGTGATTGAGTAGTTTGCATAGATTTCATGATTAGAAGCTCAAAAGATAAAAATGCAAACTTTAATTTTTTGGTACATTTGAATTTGCTATCGTAAACGTTAGCAACACTTCCGCCTTTGCGGGATGCCCGGGAGATATGGGAGATAGGGGAGATATGGTCACTAGTGTAACCAGAAGGATACGGGGGATATGGTCACTAGTGTAACCAGGAGGATATGGGAGATATGGTCACTAGTGTAACCAGGAGGATATGGGAGATATGGTCACTAGTGTAACCAGGAGGATACGGGAGATATGGTCACCAGTGTAACCAGGAGGATATGGGAGATATGGTCACTAGTGTAACCAGGAGGATACGGGAGATATGGTCACTAGTGTAACCAGGAGGATACGGGAGATATGGACACTAGTGTAACCAGGAGGATATGGGAGATATGGTCACTAGTGTAACCAGGAGGATATGGGAGATATGGTCACTAGTGTAACCAGGAGGATATGGGAGATATGGTCACCAGTGTAACCAGGAGGATACGGGAGATATGGTCACTAGTGTAACCAGGAGGATATGGGAGATATGGTCACCAGTGTAACCAGGAGGAGGGGCCTCATTTAACACAGTATATTCATCAGGCTCGAGCCATGTTTCAGTCAGGCCAATCACAACAAGATTTTTGTTTTGCCAATCACATTGAGCTGGCTAACACCCAGCTGCCTGGCCTGCACCCTATCTCATTGTGTAGACAATGTGGATATATGGGAGTTAGAGCCGTGTCTATGTTCATAGATAAAATGGCCTTTATAGATCGAGAAGGAGATCCCAATATAATCTCACCAACACTGTATCTGACAGGTGACATGATGATGTTACTCCATTTGGAGAGGATTTATTGAGAATCACCAGACTAAACGTAAAGACACAGAGGACTACATTGAACAGTGCCAAAGTATTCATCCCTCTTGGCATTTTTCCTATTTTGTTGCATTACAACATGTAATTTAAATATATTTTTTTGTTTGATTTCATATAATGGACATACACAAAACAGGTTTGTTGAAATGAAATGAAAAACAAAATGACTTGTTTAAAAAAATAAAAAAAAAAGTGAAAAAGTGATGCATGTCCAGTATTCACCCCCTTTTTGCTATGAACCAAGCAAGTACCATGAAGACCAAGGAGCTCTCCAAACAGGCCAGGGACAACGTTGTGGAGAAGTACAGATCAGTGTTGGGTTATGAAAAAAAATCTTACATTTTAACATCCCACGGAGCACCATTAAATCCGTTTTTTTTTTTTAATGAAAGAATATGGCATCACAACAAACCTGCCAAGAGAGGGCCACCCACCAAAACTCACGGACCAGGCAAGGAGGCAATGAATCAGAGAGGCAACAAAGAGACGAAAGATAACCCTGAAGGAGCTGCAAAGCTCCACAGCGAAGATTGGAGTATCTGTCCATAGGACCAGTTTAAGCCGTACACTCCACAGAGCTGTGCTTCACGGAAGAGTGGCCAGAGAAAAATAATCAAACATGCCAAAAGGCCCCAAACATATGGAAGAAGGTTCTCTGGTCAGATGAGACAAATATTGAGTTTTTTGACCATCAAGGAAAATGCTATGTCCATCTCATCGCCCCAAGGTCACCATCCCCACAGTGAAGCATGGTGGTGGCAGCATCATGTTGTGGAGACATTTTTCATCGGCAGGGACTGGGAAACTGGTCAGAATTGAAGGAATGGTAGATAATTCTGGACGAAAACTTGTTTCAATCTTCCAGAGATTTGAGACTGGGACAGAGGTTCACCTTCCAGCAGGACAATGACCCTAAGCAAACTGCTAAAGAAACACTCAAGTGGATTAAGGGGAAACATTTAAATGTCTTGGAATGGACTAGTCAAAGCCCAGGCCTCAATCCAATTGAGAATCTGTGGTATGACTTAAAGATTGCTGTACACCAGCGGAACCTGTCCAACTTGAAGGAGCTGGAGCAGTTTTGCCTTGAAGAATGGTCAATGTGCCAAGCTTATAGAGACATACCCCAAGAGACTTGCAGCTGAAATTGCTGCAAAAGGTGTCTCTAAGTCTTGACTTTGCGGGGGTGAATAGTTACGCACGCTCAAGTTTTCCGTTTTTTGTCTTATTTCTTGTTTGTTTCACAATAAAAAAACATTTAGCATCTTCAAAGTGGTAGGCATGTTGTATAAATCAAATGATACACCCCCCCCAAAAAATAAATATATTTTATGCAAAACGGGACAAATACTTTCACACGCCACTGTACTTCTAGGTTACTTCTAGGTTCCCTCTGCCTGGAATGGGAGGTTCCCTCTGCCTGGACTGGGAGGTTCCCTCTGCCTGGACTTGGAGGTTCCAACTACATAGCCTGGGAGGTTCCCTCTGCCTGGCCTGGGAGGTTCCCTCTGCCTGGACTGGGAGGTTCCCTCTGCCTGGACTGGGAGGTTCCATCTACATGGCCTGGGAGGTTCCCTCTGCCTGGACTGGGAGATTTCATCTACATGGCCTGGGAGGTTCCCTCTGCTGGACTGGGAGGTTTCATCTACATGGCCTGGGAGGTTCCCTCTGCTGGAACGGGAGGTTTCATCTACATGGCCTGGGAGGTTCCCTTTGCCTGGACTGGGAGGTTCCCTCTGCTGGACCGGGAGGTTTCATCTACATGGCCTGGGAGGTTCCCTCTGCCTGGACTGGGAGGTTTCATCTACATGGCCTGGGAGGTTCCCTCTGCCTGGACTGGGAGGTTCCCTCTGCTTGGACTGGGAGGTTCCCTCTGCCTGGACTGGGAGGTTTCATCTACATGAACTGGAAGGTTCCCTCTGCCTGGACTGGGAGGTTCCCTCTGACTGGACTGGGAGGTTCCCTCTGCCTGGACTGGGAGATTTCATCTACATGGCCTGGGAGGTTCCCTCTGCCGGACTTGGATGTTTCATCTACATGGCCTGGGAGGTTCCCTCTGCCTGGACTGGGAGGTTCCCTTTGCCTGGACTGGGAGATTTCATCTACATGGCCTGGGAGGTTACCCTCTGCCTGAACTGGGAGGTTTAATCTACATGGCCTGATAGGTTCCCTCTGCTGGACCGGGAGGTTTCATCTACATGGCCTGGGAGGTTCCCTCTGCTGGACCGGGAGGTTTCATCTACATGGCCTGGGAGGTTCCCTTTGCCTGGACTGGGAGGTTCCCTCTGCTGGACCGGGAGGTTTCATCTACATGGCCTGGGAGGTTCCCTCTGCCTGGACCGGGAGGTTTCATCTACATGGCCTGGGAGGTTCCCTCTGCTGGACCGGGAGGTTTCATCTACATGGCCTGGGAGGTTCCCTTTGCCTGGACTGGGAGGTTCCCTCTGCTGGACCGGGAGGTTTCATCTACATGGCCTGGGAGGTTCCCTCTGCCTGGACTGGGAGGTTTCATCTACATGGCCTGGGAGGTTCCCTCTGCTGGACCGGGAGGTTTCATTTACATGGCCTGGGAGGTTCCCTTTGCCAGGACTGGGAGGTTCCCTCTGCTGGACCGGGAGGTTTCATCTACATGGCCTGGGAGGTTCCCTCTGCCTGGACTGGGAGGTTCCCTCTGCTTGGACTGGGAGTTTCCCTCTGCCTGGACTGGGAGATTTCATCTACATGAACTGGGAGGTTCCCTCTGCCTGGACTGGGAGGTTTCATCTACATGGCCTGGGAGGTTCCCTCTGCTGGACCGGGAGATTTCATCTACATGGCCTGGGAGGTTCCCTTTGCCTGGACTGGGAGGTTCCCTCTGCTGGACCGGGAGGTTTCATCTACATGGCCTGGGAGGTTCCCTCTGCCTGGACTGGGAGGTTCCCTCTGCTTGGACTGGGAGTTTCCCTCTGCCTGGACTGGGAGATTTCATCTACATGAACTGGGAGGTTCCCTCTGCCTGGACTGGGAGGTTCCCTCTGCCTGGACTGGGAGGTTCCCTCTGCCTGGACTGGGAGGTTCCCTCTGCTGGACCGGGAGGTTTCATCTACATGGCCTGGGAGGTTCCCTCTGCCTGGACTGGGAGGTTCCCTTTGCCTGGACTGGGAGGTTTCATCTACATGGCCTGGGAGGTTCCCTCTGCCTGGACTGGGAGGTTTCATCTACATTGCCTGGGAGGTTCCCTCTGCCTGGACTGGGAGGTTCCCTCTGCCTGGACTGGGAGGTTTCATCTACATGGCCTGGAAGGTTCCCTCTGCCTGGACTGGGAGGTTTCATCTACATGGCCTGGAAGGTTCCCTCTGCCTGGACTTGGAGGTAGACAGTCAGATTGAGCCAGAGGTAGTTCTTTCATTTTCCCTGTCAGTTGCCTCGTCTCCATGACAACGGATATAGAAATCACAGTGAATCCTGAGAAGAAAGAACTTGGTGACACACAGTGTCCCTTTGTGGTGCATGAAGTCCACAGGGTTCATTAAAGAGCACCACCGGTCAAGGAGGCATATTCAACATACTGAAGGGGAAGAATACAGCAAGGGTACCGAGGGGAGAGGAGGACAGAGGGAAAGAGAGGAGAGGAGAGAGGAGAGGAGAGGAGAGAGGATAGAGGAGAGGAGAGAGGATAGAGGAGAGGAGGACAGAGGAGAGGAGGACAGAGGGAAAGAGAGGAGATGATTGAGGAGAGGAGAGGAGAGAGGATAGAGGAGAGGAGGACAGAGGGAAAGTGGGGGAGAGGAGAGGAGAGGAGAGGAGAGGAGAGGAGAGGAGAGGAGATGAGAGGAAAGGAGGACAGAGGGAAAGAGAGGAGAGGAGAGGAGAGGAGAGGAGAGAGAAAAGAGGAGAGGAAGACAGAGGGAAAGAGAGGAGAGAGGAGAGGAGAGGAGAGAGGATAGAGGAGAGGAGGACAGAGGAGAGGAGAGGAGAGGAGAGGAGAGGAGAGGAGAGGAGAGGAGAGGAGAGGAGATGGAAAGAGAGGAGAGGAGAGAGGAGATAGGATAGAGGAGAGGAGAGGAGAGAGGGGATAGGAGAGGAGGACAGAGGGGAGAGGAGAGGACAGAGGGGAGAAAGGGGAGAGAGGAGGACAGATGAGAGAAAGGGAGAGGGAATGAGGACAGAGGGGAGAGATAGAGACGAGGACAGATACCAGAGGCCTTGGTCAAAGAGCCCTCCTCTCCACCAAGGTCAGTAATAGGTCCATGTGACTTGTTCCATTGTCGTAAAAGTAGCTCAATAGTCCGATGTCATCTGAACATGTTTCACACAACTTTATAGAATGTGTTCCTCTGTCCTCTCCTCTCCCCTCTGTCCTCCCCTCTCTCTCTCTCTTCTCTCCCCTCTCCACTCCCCTCCCCTCTCCCCTCTCCCCTACCCCCTCTCCCCTCTCCCCTCTCCTCTGCCCTCTCCTCTCCCCTCTCCTCTCTCCCGTCTCCCCTCTCCCCTCTCCCCTCTCCCCTCTCCCCTATCCCCTCTCCTCTCCCCTCTCACCTCTCCTCTCTCCCCTCTCCACTCTCCTCTCTCCCCTCTCCACTCCTCTGTTCCCTAATTCTCTCCCCTCTGTCCTACCCTCTCTCTCTCTCCTCTGTCCACCCCTCTTTCTCTCCCCTCTGTTCTCTCCTCTCTTTCTCTCCCTTCTGTCCTCCCCTCTCTCTCTCTCCTCTCCCCTCTGTCCCCTCTTTCTCTCCCCTCTGTCCTCCCCTCTCTCTCTCCTCTCCCCTCTGTCCCCTCATTCTCTCCCCTCTGTCCTCTCCTCTCTTTCTCTCCCTTCTGTCCTCCCCTCTCTCTCTCTCCTCTCCCCTCTGTCCCCTCATTCTCTCCCCTCTCTCCTCCCCTCTCTCTCTCTCTCTCCTCTCCCCACTCTCCCCTCTGTCCCCTCATTCTCTCCCCTCTGTCCTCCCCTCTGTCCTCCCCCTCTCTCTCTCCTCTCCCCTCTGTCCCCTCTTTCTCTCCCCTCTCCCCCCCTCTCTCTCTCCACCCCCCTCTGTCCCCTCTTTCTCTCCCCTCACTCCTCCCCTCTCTCTCTCCCCTCTCCCCTCTGTCCTCCCCTCTCTCTCTCTCTTCTCCCCTCTCTCTCTCTCCTCTCCCCTCTGTCCTCCCCTCTCTCTCTCTCCTCTCTCCTCTCTCTCTGTCCACACTAGTTGTAGAGTTTGCATGAAATGAAAATGGATACGTACTCAGGTAAAATGAGACTTATTGTGAACCTGAAATGACTTTAGTGTTGATTCATGAAACCAAACCCGTGTGGAAGCGGTTGGTGATATACAACGCTCCCCTGTAAATGTCTGTTTAGGCTCTGTCCATGCGTGTCTGCAACATGTATCAAGGGACTGACTCTGTAGAAGAAGTTGTACAAGGCATTGGAGGCCTCTACTGGCCAACCAGATCTTTGCATCACAGCTGTGTCATCAGCTGGCAGGGGAATAAGGCCTATATTAACCCTACTACAGTCCCTGAATGTTAGTTGGGAAAATGACCCCTATCTACATACAGTACAGTATACAATAGTGCTATTTCCAATATAGTGCACGCCTTTCGACCAGGGTCCTTAGAGTCAAACTATAGGGTGCTTTTTGGGAAACCACCGTTGTAACTAGTCTGGTGTTTCATGGGGACTGAATATGATAGAAACCGTTGTAACTAGTCTGGTGTTTCATGGGGACTGAATATGATAGAAACCGTTGTAACTAGTCTGGTGTTTCATGGGGACTGAATATGAAAGAAACCGTTGTAACTAGTCTGGTGTTTCATGGGGACTGAATATGATAGAAACCGTTGTAACTAGTCTGGTGTTTCATGGGGACTGAAAATGATAGAAACCGTTGTGACTAGTCTGGTGTTTCATGGGGACTGAATATGAAAGAAACAGTAAAAACCTTAAAAGGAAAAGTCATGAAATTCAAGTGTTACTCAGACAGCGGGGGGAGACGGTTGATGGCTGAACTCGTTACACATTAAACCCCAAAAGAGACTCTGAGAATCTGTGTTTCTATTAAAAAAGTGTATGAAAAAAAAAACTATTTTCCTCCATATGCTCCAGGAATAGAATCTGTTCAATAAAACTGTCAAAAGCTTCATTGAACAACCAAAAAATCAAACATGAAATTATTTAAATTAAATTAATTAGCATTAAACACTTCTTTAAACAAGATGGCGCCGAAAGACGTGTTTGAATACTAAATACCTTTTTTGTGACGTGAATTGAGTCTATACGTATAGTATATATATAGTATATATACAGTAGTACGTTTATTGGTCCAAATTGTGGATATAGTTATGGACATAGTTAGTATGCCAAAGGTTCCTGGGATGTCGAACTACATTCGCCAATATACGAAGTATACAAGCAGCGGGCACTATTTCCATGCTTTTAGGGCCCATAATGCAATTCTTCAGAAAATGGGCGTGGCTTCACATCGTTTTCAGATTTGAAGAAAATGGCAGGGAAAAAATGCAGCCGAAGTCCAACGAGAGGGAATACAAATGAATTGCTTTAACTAATTATGACAAATATTAAGAAAATGCAATTTAATAAAGTAATGGCTTTTCTTCAAAATGGTCAGAGTGAGGTGTTCCCTCATTTATGTCTGGAAGTAGCTAGCAAGCTAGCTAAATTTAGCCAGTTAGCTTGGGTGCTTGACTGCCGTCGTGAGGCCAGAACGCTCGGGTCAACCCTACTCCTCGGCCTGAGTATCCAGTGTGCCCTCTGAACTCTCCAACAGCAAAACGCTCTGAATTTACAGATGGACAATCTGACAACGCTCTGAGTTTACCAACGCCCAGAGCGCACTCTGGCACTCCAGATTGAATTTAAAAACACACCCAAATTCGTAACATGTCTAGCTAGTAATTTGTTATGTTAACAAGCTAGCAAGAGGTTGCATAGCAAAAGCATAAACTTCCGGTAGACAGACGAAGCGCTAGTACACTCAACTGAAAGGATGCCGTTTGTTTACGGTATACTAAAAGGAACTAATAGTATATAGTATGTACTATATAGTCATTAAGTATGTAGTATACAGTATGTTACTATGGGTATTCGAAGAAAGTATTTGTTTTGTTGTCTTTGTTATTTCTTACATCATTTTCTCAGAACGTTTATTGCGATATTAACTACAGTTGTAAAGAACTTTGGGATATTAGATCGGCAGTCGCTCACAAGCATTTCGAACAGAAATTCAACTTCCCTGAATTGGATGCATTGATTTAACTTCTTGAGGTAATTCCGTTCACCCCAGGGTCAGCTCCAAGACGTTGTCGCCCCGAGAAGAGGAATAAGGATTGGGATTTTTGTCAGACTCAGGATGTGTGCATACCATCCACCGCTTCCAAGTATATTACTCCCTGACGTTCAGTCTCTGGACAATAAAGTAGGGTGAGGATCTCTTTCCAGAGAAACATCAGGGAGTGTAACATTTTCTGTTTGACGCAATCATGACTCTCTCCGGATAAACTGTCCCCATCCATTCAGCCAGGCGGGGTTCTCCGTCCATTGTGCAGACAGGAAGTAAAAACTCTCCAGGAAAATTAAATGTGGTGGTGTATGTCTTTGGATTACCTACTCATTGTGTGACTGGGGTAACGTACAATAAATCAAGTCATGTTGTTCAGTTGCTTAATAAAGCCATCCACCGTTCCAATCCACAACACCCACAACACAGGATAGGTGCCCTATCCTCATCACACTGCTAACTGCCCTATCCTCATCGCACTGCACACTGCCCTCTCCTCATCACACTACACACTGCCCTATCCTCAATGCACTGCACACTACCCTATCCTCATCGCACTGCCCTATCCTCATCACACTGCACACTGCCCTATCCTCATCACACTGCACACTGCCCTGTCCTCATCACACTGCACACTGCCCTATCCTCATCACACTGCACACTGCCCTATCCTCATTACACTGCACACTGCCCTGTCCTCATCACACGGCACACTGCCATATCCTCATCACACTGCCCTATTATCATCACACTGCACACTGCCCTATCCTCATCACACTGCACACTGCCCTGTCCTCATCACACTGCACACTGCCCTATCCTCATCACACTGCACACTGCCCTATCCTCATTACACTGCACACTGCCCTATACTCATCACACTGCCCTGTCCTCATCACACGGCACACTGCCCTATCCTCATCACACTGCCCTATCCTCATCACACTGCACACTGCCCTATCCTCGTCGCACTGCACATTTCCCTATCCTCATCACACTGCCCTATCCTCATCAAACTGCAAACTGCCCTATACTCATCACATTGCACACTGCCCTATCCTCATCACACTGCCCTATCCTCATCACACTGCACACTGCCCTATCCTCATCACACTGCACACTGCCCTATCCTCATTGCACTGCACACTGCCCTATCCTCATCGCACTGCACACTGCCCTATCCTCATCGCACTGCCCTATCCTCATCGCACTGCACACTGCCCTATCCAAATCACACTGCTCTATCCTCATCGCCCTGCACACTGCCCTATCCTCATCACACGGCACACTGCCCTATCCTCATCGCACTGCACACTGCCCTATCCTCAGTACTGCACACTGCCCTATCCTCATCACACTGCCCTATCCTCATCACACTGCACACTGCGCTATCCTCATCACACTGCCCTATCCTCATCACACTGCCCTATCATTACACTGCCCTATCCTCATCACACTGCCCTATCCTCATCACACTGCACACTGCGCTATCCTCATCACACTGCCCTATCCTCATCACACTGCCCTATCATTACACTGCCCTATCCTCATCACACTGCCCTATCCTCATCACACTGGACACTGCCCTATCCTCATCACACGGCACACTGCCCTATCCTCATCGCACTGCACACTGCCCTATCCTCACCGCACTGCACACTGCCCTGACCTCATCGCACTGCACACTGCCCTATCCTCATTACACTGCCCTATCCTCATCTCACTGCACACTGCCCTATCCTTATCGCCCTGCACACTGCCCTGTCCTCATCACACTGCCCTATCCTCATCACACGGCACACTGCCCTGTACTCATCACACTGCACACTGCCCTATCCTCATCACACTGCCCCGTCCTCATCACACTGCCCTGTCCTCATCACACTGCACACTGCCCTATCCTCATCACACTACACACTGCCCTATCCTCATCATACTGCATTATCCTCATCACACTGCCCTATCCTCATCACACTGCCCTGTCCTCATCACACTGCACACTGCCCTATCCTCATCACACTGCCCTGTCCTCATCACACTGCCCTGTCCTAATCATACTGCCCTGTCCTCATCACACTGCACACTGCCCTATCCTCATCACACTGCCCTGTCCAATCTGAACAACAGGAATGAATATATACTGTATTCTAGTCATCATCCTATATAACTACTGTCTATACTGTCTATACACACCATCCTATATAACTACTGTATATACTGTCTATACACACCATCCTATATAACTACTGTCTATACACACTATCCTATATAACTACTGTCTATACACACCATCCTGTATAACTACTGTCTATACACACCATCCTATATAACTACTGTCTATACACACCATCCTATATAACTACTGTCTATACACACCATCCTATATAACTACTGTCTATACACACCATCCTATATAACTACTGTCTATACACACTATCCTATATAACTACTGTCTATAGTGTCTATACACACTATCCTATATAACTACTGTCTATACTGTCTATACACACCATCCTATATAACTACTGTCTATACTGTCTATACACACCATCCTATATAACTACTGTCTATACTGTCTATACACACCATCCTATATAACTACTGTCTATACTGCCTATACACACCATCCTATATAACTACTGTCTATACTGTCTATACACACCATCCTATATAACTACTGTCTATACTGTCTATACACACCATCCTATATAACTACTGTCTATACTGTCTATACACACTATCCTATATAACTACTGTCTATACACACCATCCTATATAACTACTGTCTATACACACCATCCTATATAACTACTGTCTATACACACTATCCTATATAACTACTGTCTATACTGTCTATACACACCATCCTATATAACTACTGTCTATAAACACCATCCTATATAACTACTGTCTATACACACTATCCGATATAACTACTGTCTATACACACCATTCTATATAACTACTGTCTATACTGTCTATACTCACCATCCTATATAACTACTGTCTATACTGTCTATACACACCATCCTATATAACTACTGTCTATACACACCATCCTATATAACTAAAGTCTATACACACTATCCTATATAACTACTGTCTATATCCACATATGACATTCTCCCTATCTTCTTCTGGATCATCCAAATGCTTTCTAGCAAACTTCAGACGGGCCTAGACGAATCATCAAACAGGCAAAGCGTTAATACAGGACTAAGATTTAATCCTACTACACCGTTTCTGAGACTCGTTGAATGTGGCAGGGCATGCAAACTATTAAGAACTACAAAGGAAGGCACAACCGCAAGCTGCCCAGTGACACGAGTCTACCAGACAATCTAAATAACTTCGATGCTCGCTTCGAGGCAATCAACACTGAATCATGCATGAGATCATCACCTGTTCCGAACGACTGTGTGATCACGCTCTCCGTAGCCGATATGACTAAGACCTTTAAGCAGGTCAACATTCACAAGGCTGCAGGGCCAGACAGATTACCAGTACTCCAAGCATGCGCTCACCAACTGGCACATGTCTTCACTGATATTTTTAGTCTGTCTCTGACTGAGTCTGTAATACCAACATGTTTCAAGCAGACCAGCACAGTCCCTGTGCCCAAGAACACTAAGGTAACCTGCCTAAATGAAATGGTTTGAAAGGCTGGTCATGGCTAAGGTAATCTGCTTAAGTAACTACCGACCCGTAGCACTCACTATGAAGTGATGTTTTCAACCTCTCCATTTCCGAGTCTGTAGTACCAACAAGTTTTAAGCAGACCACCATAGTGCCTGTGCCCAAGAACACTAAGGTAACATGCCTAAATGACTACTGACCCGTAGCACTCACGTCTGTAGCCATGAAGTGCTTTGAAAGGCTGGTCATGGCTCACATCAACACCATTATCCCAGAAACCCCAGACCCACTCCAATTTGCATACCGCCCCAACAGATCCACAGATGATGCAATCTCTATTGCACTCCACACAGCTCTTACACATCTGGACAAAATAAACACCTATGTGAGAATGCTATTCATTGACTACAGCTCAGCGTTCATCACCGTAGTGCCCTCAAAGCTCATCACTAAGCTAAGGACCCTGGGACTAAACACCTCCCTCTGCAACTGGATCCTGGACTTCCTGATGGGCCGGCCCCAGGTGGTGAGGATAGGCAACGAACACATCTGCCACGCTGATCCTCAACACAGGGGCCCCTCAGGCGTGCGTTCTTAGTTCAGTTTATTCATTCGACCATTTAAAAATAAACAAGCACACATAAAACTTGAAAAAGCATGCACATAAATAAATTCATCAAGGATAACAGACAATAATGTCTGGGACATATTTCCATTGTGGTCGTCTTGAGACAAGATCGAACACAGTATGACAGTGAAATATGCTTAGTTTGCTCCTAAGTGGTGTACTTAGTCCCCTCCTGTACTCCCTGTTCACCCAAGACTGCGTGGCCAAGCACAACTCCAACACCGTCATTAAGTTTGCTGATGACTCAACAGTCTGATCAACGACAACGATAAGACAGCCTATAGGGAGGAGGTCAGAGACCTGGCAGTATGGCTGCCAGGATGACAACCTCTCTCTCAGCGTGATCAAAACAAAACAAAGGAGATTATTGAAAAAGGAGGACCGAGCACGCCCCCATTCTCATCGACGGGGCTGTAGTGGAGCAGATTGAGAGCTACAAGTTCCTTTATGTCTACATCATCAACAAACTATCATGGTCCAAGCACACCAAGACAGTCGTGAATATGGCACGACAAAACCTATTCCCCCTCAGGTGACTGAAAATATTTGGCATGGGTCCTCAGATCCTCAATAGGTTCTACAGCTGCACTGGTTGCATCACTGCCTGGTATGGCAACTGCTCGGCCTCCGTCCACAATGCACAACAGAAGGTAGTGCGTACCACCCAGTACATCACTGGGGCTAAGCTTCCTGCCATCCAGGATCTCTATACCAGGTGGTGGTGTGTACAGCCCAGTACATCACTGGGGCCAAGTTTCCTGCCATCCAGGACCTCTATAACAGGCGGTGTCAGAGGAAGGCCCAAAAAATACTTCAGCCACCCCAGTCATAGACTGTTCTCTCTGCTACCGCATGGCAAGCGGTACCGGAGCGCCAGGTCTCGGTCCAAAATGCTTCTTAACAGCTTCTTTGCATTGTATTGCATTGTCCCCCCCTCCCCCACCCTAACGTTTAAGCTGCTGCTACTCTCTATTTATTATCTATGCATGGACACTTTACCTCTACCTACCTGTACATATTACCTCAATTACCTCAACTAACCTGTGCCCCTACACATTGACTCGGTACCATACCACCAGTATATAGCCTCGTTATTGTTATTTTATTGTTGCTCTTTAATTTTTGACTTTAGTTTATCTTTTAATAGTTTTCTTAACACTTATTTTTTGTAAAACTGCATTGTTGGTTAAGGGTCAAGTAAGAATTTCACTCTAAGGTTGAAATACAACACCTGTTGTATTCGGCGCGTGTGACAAATACAATGACATTTGATTTCATTTATATTACAGCATATTAAATGACTGTCATTCAGATTCACCCAGCTCAATGTAAAATCAATAGGTTTAGGCTACCACATGATAGTCTAATTCTCCTTCTGTCCGTCGCGATGTTGCCACAACCTTCCTATGAATGAACGTTTACGTAGTTGGTGATGGAGAGAAACAATAGGGAGTAAACTAAGTGACACATACCGCCCTGGCCTGCATCTAGCTGATCTAGGGTGTAATCAACAGTTGCAAACATGCGTTTCACCTGGCCATAACCGCTAACCATGACACACAGCATACGGCATTGTCACTATATATTAGCTAACTTCATATTCAACATAGTGATTCAGTACAGTGTAAAGGCAGCAAGCAGTTTAGCAGTTACACCGGCGGGCCCCAGTGGCAATAAATCAATAAAACCAAAAGAGTTACAGTGTTGGATAGCCATAGCAAGCTAGCTAACATAGCATCCCTCTCTGCTGGATAGCCATAGCAAGCTAGCTAACATAGCATCCCTCCCTGTTGGAAAGCCATAGCCAGCTAGCTAACATAGCATCCCTCTCTGCTGGATAGCCATAGCCAGCTAGCTAACATAGCATCCCTCTCTGTTGGAAAGCCATAGCAAGCTAGCTAACATAGCATCCCTCTCTGCTGGATAGCCATAGCAAGCTAGCTAACATAGCATCCCTCCCTGTTGGAAAGCCATAGCCAGCTAGCTAACATAGCATCCCTTCTTGCTGGATAGCCATAGCCAGCTAGCTAACATAGCATCCCTCCCTGTTGGAAAGCCATAGCCAGCTAGCTAACATAGCATCCCTTCTTGCTGGATAGCCATAGCAAGCTAGCTAACATAGCATCCCTCTCTGCTGGATAGCCATAGCAAGCTAGCTAACATAGCATCCCTCCCTGTTGGAAAGCCATAGCCAGCTAGCTAACATAGCATCCCTTCTTGCTGGATAGCCATAGCCAGCTAGCTAACATAGCATCCCTCCCTGTTGGAAAGCCATAGCCAGCTAGCTAACATAGCATCCCTTCTTGCTGGATAGCCATAGCCAGCTAGCTAACATAGCATCCCTCTCTGTTGGATAGCCATAGCAAGCTAGCTAACATAGCATCCCTCTCTGTTTGATCCGGGTGGTTGACTAGGCTAAACTAGCTAGCTGCATTTGCTAGCTAAGTAAGTGAGAGAAAAAAATACTATCAAATATATCTAGCTCTGTCTTTCTCTCTCTCTCTCTCTCACTCTTTCTCTCTCTCCCTCTCTCTCTTACTCTCTTTTCTCTCTCTCTCTCTTTCTTCTGCTTCATTTTGTAATAAATAAATTTTTTCAAAAACTGTTCAACTATTGTCTTTCTCTATCTTTGAGTCAACTGTAGCTTATGCTTTCAGTACTAGATTCATTATCTGATCCTTTGAATGGGTGAACAACACGTCAGTTCATGTTGCAAGATCTCTGATAGGTTGGAGGACGTCCCCCGGAAGTTGTCATTATTACTGTGTAAGTCTATGGAAGGGTGTGAGAACCAAGAGCCTCTAATGGTTTTGTATTGAAGTCAGTGTACCCAGAGGAAGACGGAAGCTAGCTGTCCTCCGGCTACACCATGGTGTTACCCTCAGAGTGCTGTTGAGGCTACTGTAGACCTTCATTGCAAAACAGGATGTTTTAATACCTTATTTGATGACATGTACATTTAGTATAGTTTTATCTAACAATATATCTAACAAAAACTTTTTACTGTTGCGAAATCTTTATTTTTATGAAATTCACTGAGGAGGACAGTCCTCCCCTTCCTCCTCTGAGGTGCCTCCACTGCTATAATCCTATTTGGGTCAGCTAGCCAATCAGGTGTGTTATAGACTAGCTAGGAGTTACCTGAGCGTGAGCAAGCCTGATAAGTGGTTTCCTGTGAGGAGCATTCCAATGTCTTCACAGACATATGAGCAATGTTTCCCAGTAGTTAGACAGAATGAGGTGGAACTGCTTGACCTAATGTGTGCCTCAGTCAGACTCGAGCATCAACCGGATGACAAGCCAGGTTAAATCCCGGACAGAGCTCAAGTGCACAGTGGAATAATCTCTGCCCGTGATGATAAACAAGCGTCTTACATACGGTACCAGTCAAACATGTGGACACACTTTGCTGGATGAGAGAACGCCAAGATGGTGCAAAGCTGTCATCAAGGCAAAAGGGTGACTACTTTGAAGAATCTCAAATCTAAAATGTATTATGATTTGTTTTTAACACCTTTTTTTAGTTACTACATGATTCCATATGTGTTACTCTATAGTTGTGATGTCTTCACTATAATTCTACAATGTAGAGAATAGTAAAAACAAAGAAAAACCCTGAATGAGTGTCTGTGTCCAAACTTTTGACTGGTAGTGCGTATGTTACATAGGGAGGAAGTAGGAAGTAGAATCGACTAAACAAGGTTATCCATCAGACACGTAACACACTATGGCCTCTGATTGAAAATAGTACACTTTGTAGGGAATAGGATTTGTTATTTGAGACTATCACTGTAGTGTTATAATGGATTGAATTCATTGGATTATGTTCTAGCTAACTCCACTAGCTCGATCCTCCATCAGCTAGCTAACTCCACTAGCTCGATCCTCCATCAGCTAGCTAACTCCACTAGCTTGATCCTCCGTCAGCTAGCTAACTCCACTAGCTCGATCCTCCGTCAGCTAGCTAACTCCACTAGCTTGATCCACCGTCAGCTAGCTAACTCCACTAGCTCGATCCTCCATCAGCTAGCTAACTCCACTAGCTTGATCCACCGTCAGCTAGCTAACTCCACTAGCTCGATCCTCCATCAGCTAGCTAACTCCACTAGCTTGATCCTCCATCAGCTAGCTAACTCCACTAGCTTGATCCACCGTCAGGTAGCTAACTCCACTAGCTTGATCCTCCATCAGCTAGCTAACTCCACTAGCTTGATCCACCGTCAGGTAGATAACTCCACTAGCTCGATCCTCCATCAGCTAGCTAACTCCACTAGCTTGATCCTCCATCAGCTAGCTAACTCCACTAGCTTGATCCACCGTCAGGTAGCTAACTCCACTAGCTTGATCCACCGCTAGGTAGCTAACTCCACTAGCTTGATCCACCGTCAGCTAGCTAACTCCACTAGCTTGATCCTCCATCAGCTAGCTGACTCCACTAGCTTGATCCACCATCACAAGAACATACTGTAGAACCAACATGTATAGAATGTATAGAACCATCCATCCTACCACATAAACATACTATAGAACCATCCATCCTTCCACATAAACATACTGTAGAACCATCATCCTACCACATAAACATACTGTAGAACCAACATGTCTAGAATGTATAGAACCATCCATCCTACCACATAAACATACTCTAGATCCACCATCCTACCACATAAACATACTGTAGAACCAACATGTCTAGAATGTATAGAACCATCCATCCTACCACATAAACATACTATAGATCCACCATCCTACCTCATAAACATACTGTAGAACCATCATGTATAGAACGTATAGAACCATCCATCCTTCCACATAAACATACTATAGAACCATCCATCCTTCCACATAAACATACTGTAGAACCATCATGTATAGAACGTATAGAACCATCCATCCTTCCACATAAACATACTATAGAACCATCCATCCTTCCACATAAACATACTATAGAACCATCCATCCTTCCACATAAACATACTGTAGAACCATCATGTATAGAACGTATAGAACCATCCATCCTTCCACATAAACATACTATAGAACCATCCATCCTTCCACATAAACATACTGTAGAACCATCATGTATAGAACGTATAGAACCATCCATCCTTCCACATAAACATACTATAGAACCATCCATCCTTCCACATAAACATACTGTAGAACCATCATGTATAGAGCGTATAGAACCATCCATCCTACCACATAAACATACTATAGAACCATCCATCCTACCACATAAACATACTATAGAACCATCCATCCTACCACATAAACATACTGTAGAACCATCATGTATAGAACGTATAGAACCATCCATCCTACCACATAAACATACTATAGAACCATCCATCCTACCACATAAACATACTGTAGAACCATCATGTATAGAACGTATAGAACCATCCATCCTTCCACATAAACATACTGTAGAACCATCATGTATAGAACGTATAGAACCATCATCCTTCCACATAAACATACTATAGAACCATCCATCCTTCCACATAAACATACTGTAGAACCATCCATCCTTCCACATAAACATACTGTAGAACCATCCATCCTTCCTCATAAACATACTGTAGAACCATCATGTATAGAACGTATAGAACCATCATCCTACCACATAAACATACTATAGAACCATCCATCCTTCCACATAAACATACTGTAGAACCATCATCCTACCACATAAACATACTGTAGAACCAACATGTCTAGAATGTATAGAACCATCCATCCTACCACATAAACATACTCTAGATCCACCATCCTACCACATAAACATACTGTAGAACCATCATGTATAGAACGTATAGAACCATCCATCCTACCACATCATCTATTTCAGAACCTGTTAAAGTGATATAGTAATATAGCAGACCATAGATTCTGACAGCAAGGGTCACACTCTTTCTTATGTTACATTCAATTAGTGGCGTTGAGTTGTGATGTTATCGGTGCTGTGGGACTTTGAGTTGTACGGTTATTGCTGTTCTTGGTGCTACGGGGGTGTGAGGCGAGCCCTCGGGGGAGGGAGAGCTGAGAACAGTTTGTCTTCACAAGGTCAGGAAGGTCGACACCAGTCTTTCTGTTAGTGGTGTGTTGTTATGTGACACGCCGTCGCGTTTGTTGTCGGTGTTGATAGGTAGCGATGAAATCGTAGCGTTTGATGTAACTACACTCCTTCAACAATGTGACCCTTCTGTATTTTCAGCATGGCTTTAGTGTGTCGTATCGTTAGCTTCACCATCATTTCTGATATAAATGGCAATCATCCCTTATGAAAATACTGTACGGGTGAGGGATTCCACTGTAAACAACACTGTTTGGGAGCGCCTCAGAGAGAACTACAACAGGGTTAACTCCCTGATTCTGTAGAGTGACACAACGCTCAGCCAGAGGACATAATCTATAAGGGGTTACTGTAATAGTCTCTATATTATAGGAAATAATCTATAAGGGGTTAATATAATAGTCTCTATATTATAGGACACAATCTATAAGAGGTTAATAAAATAGTCTCTATATTATAGGACATCATCTATATGGGTTTACTATAATAGTCTCTATATTATAGGACATAATCTATAAGGGGTAAATAAAATAGTCTCTACATTATAGGACATAATCTATAAGGGGTTACTATAATAGTCTCTGTTTTAATTGGTGCCTGGTGTAGAGATGCTATACGGCCCCCCAGAAACACTCCTTCCCATGTTAACGTGTATCCCCCGATCTAACCATCCACTGACCGCTTCCCCGTCCCTGTCCCACCTGAGCCCCCCTCCAACACCCTACACCCTTAACTCTCTCTCTCTCTCTTACCTTCTCTACCCTGATGTTTTTCTCTATTAATCAGAGCTCACAACTCAAACTGGTCTTCAACTTCCTTCCCAATTTTAAGACTGTAGTTTCTGCCTATTATTTACTTTAATGGGCTTTGGCTGATCCCTGTATGATCCCTGTCTGATCACTGGCTGATCCCTGTCTGATCCCTGGCTGATCACTGGCTGATCCCTGTCTGATCCCTGGCTGATCCCTGTCTGATCCCTGGCTGATCACTGGCTGATCACTGGCTGATCCCTGTCTGATCCCTGTCTGATCCCTGTCTGATCCCTGGCTGATCACTGGCTGATCCCTGTCTGATCCCTGGCTGATCACTGGCTGATCCCTGTCTGATCCCTGGCTGATCACTGGCTGATCCCTGTCTGATCCCTGGCTGATCACTGGCTGATCACTGGCTGATCCCTGTCTGATCCCTGTCTGATCCCTGTCTGATCCCTGGCTGATCACTGGCTGATCCCTGTCTGATCCCTGGCTGATCACTGGCTGATCCCTGTCTGATCCCTGGCTGATCACTGGCTGATCCCTGTCTGATCCCTGTCTGATCCCTGTCTGATCACTGGCTGATCACTGGCTGATCCCAGTCTGATCCCTGTCTGATCCCTGTCTGATCACTGGCTGATCCCTGGCTGATCCCTGTCTGATCCCTGTCTGATCACTGGCTGATCCCTGGCTGATCCCTGTCTTATCCCTGTCTGATCCCTGTCTGATCCCTGTCTGATCCCTGTCTGATCACTGGCTGATCCCTGTCTGATCCCTGTCTGATCCCTGTCTGATCCCTGGCTGATCCCTGTCTGATCCCTGTCTGATCCCTGTCTGATCCCTGATGATCCCTGGCTGATCACTGGCTGATCCCTGTCTGATCCCTGTCTGATCCCTGGCTGATCCCTGTCTGATCACTGGCTGATCCCTGTCTGATCCCTGTCTGATCCCTGGCTGATCCCTGTCTGATCCCTGGCTGATCCCTGTCTGATCCCTGGCTGATCCCTGTCTGATCCCTGGCTGATCCCTGTCTGATCCCTGGCTGATCCCTGTCTGATCCCTGTCTGATCCCTGGCTGATCCCTGTCTGATCCCTGGCTGATCCCTGTCTGATCCCTGTCTGATCCCTGGCTGATCCCTGTCTGATCCCTGGCTGATCACTGGCTGATCCCTGGCTGATCCCTGGCTGATCACTGGCTGATCCCTGGCTGATCCCTGGCTGATCCCTGTCTGATCCCTGGCTGATCATTGGCTGATCCCTGTCTGATCCCTGGCTGATCACTGGCTGATCCCTGGCTGATCACTGGCTGATCCCTGTCTGATCCCTGGCTGATCACTGGCTGATCCCTGGCAGACCATTAGGGTAAAGGACTGGGGGATGGGGTTAGGGTAAAGGGCTGGGGTATAGGTTTAGGGTAAAGGGTTAGGGTAAAGTGCTGGGGTTTTGGGCTAGGACTGGTGTATAGGGTTAGGGTAAAGGGCTGGGGTATAGGGTTAGGGTATATGACTGGGGTATAGGGTTAGGGTAAAGGACTGGGGGTTAGGGTTAGGGTAAAGGGCTGGGGTATAGGGTTAGGGTATAGGACTGGGGTATAGGGTTAGGTTAAAGGGCTGGGGTATAGGGTTAGGGTATATGACTGGGGTATAGGGTTAGGGTAAAGGGCTGGGGTATAGGGTTAGGGTATACTACTGAGGTATAGGGTTAGGGTAAAGGGCTGGGGTATAGGGTTCGGGTATAGGACTGGGATATAGGGTTAGGGTAAAGGGCTAGAATATAGGGTTAGGTTAAAGGGCTGGGGTATAGGGTACTGGTATAGGGCTGGGATATAGGGTTAGGGTAAAGGACTGGGGTATAGGGTTAGGGTAAAGGACTGGGGTATAGGGTTAGGTTAAAGGGCTGGTGTATAGGGTTAGGTTAAAGGGCTGGGCTATAGGGTTAGGGTATACTACTGAGGTATAGGGTTAGGGTAAAGGGCTGGGGTATAGGGTTAGTGTACAGGACTGGGGTATAGGGTTAGGATAAAGGGCTGGGATATAGGGTTAGGGTAAAGGACTGGGGTATAGGGTTAGGGTAAATTACTGGGGTATAGGGTTAGGGACTATAGTCCTGGGGTATAAGGTTAGGTTAAAGGGCTGGGGTATAGGGTTAGGGTATAGGACTGGGGAATAGGGTTAGGTTAAAGGGCTGGGATTTAGGGTTAGGGTATAGGACTGAGGTATAGGGTTAGGGTGAAGGGCTGTGGTATAGGGCTGGTGCTGGGGTATATGGCTGGGGTATAGGGTAAAGGGCTGGGGTATAGGGTTAGATTAAATGGTTGGGGTATAGGGTTTGGGTAAATGGCTGGGGTATAGGGTTAGGGTAAAGGGCTGGGGCATAGGGTTAGGGTAAAGGGCTTTGTTATAGAGCTGGGATATAGGGTTAGGGTAAAGGGCTGGGGTATAGGGCAGTGGTATAGGGTTAGGGTAAAGGGCTGGGGTATAGGGTTAGGGTATAGGACTGGGGTATGGGACTGGGGCTGGGGTATAGGGTTAGGGTATAGGACTGGGGGATAAGGTTAGGTTAAAGGGCTGGGGTATAGGGATAGGGTAAAGGGCTGGGGTATAGGACTGGGGTATAGGGTTAGGGTAAAGGGATGGGGTATAGGGTTAGGGTATAGGGCTGGGGTATAAGGTTAAAGGGCTGGGGTATAGGGTAATGGGTAAAGGGCTGGGGTATAGGATTAGGGTAAAGGACTGGGGTATAGGGTTAGGTGAAAGGGCTGGGGTATAGGGTTAGGGTAAAGGACTGGGGTATAGGGTTAGGTTAAAGGGCTGGGGTATACGGTAATGGGTAAAGGGCTGGGGTATTGGGTTAGGGTATAGTGCTGAGGTATAGGGTTAGGGTAAAGGACTGGGGCTGGGGTATAGGGTTAGGGTATAGGACTGGGGTATAGGTTTAGGTTGAAGGGCTGGGGTATAGGGTTAGGGTAAAGGGCTGGTTTATAGGGTTAGGGTAAAGGGCTGGAGTATAGGGTTAGGGTAAAGGACTGGGGTATAGGGTTAGGGTAAGGGCTGGGGTTTAGGGCTGGGATATAGGTATAGGGTAAAGGGCTGGGGTATAGAGGGTATTCATTGATCTGGCCAAGGCTTTCGACTCTGTCAATCACCACATCCTCATCGGCAGACTCAACAGCCTTGGTTTCTCAAATGATTGCCTCGCCTGGTTCACCAACTACTTCTCTGATAGAGTTCAGTGTGTCAAATCTGAGGGTCTGTTGTCCGGACCTCTGGCAGTCTCTATGGGGGTGCCACAGGGTTCAATTCTTGGACCGACTCTCTTCTCTGTATACATCAATGAGGTCGCTCTTGCTGCTGGTGAGTCTCTGATCCACCTCTACACAGACGACACCATTCTGTATACTTCCGGCCCTTCTTTGGACACTGTGTTAACAACCCTCCAGGCAAGCTTCAATGCCATACAACTCTCCTTCCGTGGCCTCCAATTGCTCTTAAATACAAGTAAAACTAAATGCATGCTTCAACCGATCACTACCTGCACCTACCCGCCTGTCCAACATCACTGCTCTGGACGGCTCTGACTTAGAATACGTGGACAACTACAAATACTTAGGTGTCTGGTTAGACTGTAAACTCTCCTTCCAGACCCATATCAAACATCTCCAATCCAAAGTTAAATCTAGAATTGGCTTCCTATTTCGCAACAAAGCATCCTTCACTCATGCTGCCAAACATACCCTTGTAAAACTGACCATCCTACCAATCCTCGACTTTGGCGATGTAATTTACAAAATAGCCTCCAATACCCTACTCAACAAACTGGATGCAGTCTATCACAGTGCAATCCGGTTTGTCACCAAAGCCCCATATACTACCCACCATTGCGACCTGTACGCTCTCGTTGGCTGGCCCTCGCTTCATACTCGTCGCCAAACCCACTGGCTCCATGTCATCTACAAGACCCTGCTAGGTAAAGTCCCCCCTTATCTCAGCTCGCTGGTCACCATAGCATCTCCCACCTGTAGCACACGCTCCAGCAGGTATATCTCTCTAGTCACCCCGAAAACCAATTCTTTCTTTGGCCGTCTCTCTTTCCAGTTCTCTGCTGCCAATGACTGGAACGAACTACAAAAATCTCTGAAACTGGAAACACTTATCTCCCTCACTAGCTTTAAGCACCAACTGTCAGAGCAGCTCACAGATTACTGCACCTGTACATAGCCCACCTATAATTTAGCCCTATCAACTACCTCTTTCCCAACTGTATTTAATTTATTTATTTATTTTGCTCCTTTGCACCCCATTATTTTTATTTCTACTTTGCACATTCTTCCATTGCAAAACTACCATTCCAGTGTTTTACTTGCTATATTGTATTTACCTTGCCACCATGGCCTTTTTTTGCCTTTACCTCCCTTCTCACCTCATTTGCTCACATTGTATATAGACTTGTTTATACTTTATTATTGACTGTATGTTTGTTTTACTCCATGTGTAACTCTGTGTTGTTGTATCTGTCAAACTGCTTTGCTTTATCTTGGCCAGGTCGCAGTTGTAAATGAGAACTTGTTCTCAACTAGCCTACCTGGTTAAATAAAGGTGAAATAAAAAAATAAAAAAATAAAATAAAATAGGGTTAAGGAAAGGGCTGGTGTATATGGTTAGGGTAAAGGACTGGGGTATAGGGTTTGGGTAAAGGGCTGGGGTAAAGGGCTGGGGTAAAGGGCTGGGGTATAGGGTTAGGGTAAAGGACTGGGGTATAGGGTTTGGGTAAAGGGCTGGGGTATAGGGTTGGGGTAAAGGGTTAGGGTAAAGGGCTGGGGTATTGGGTTAGGGTAAAGGGCTGGGGTATAATGTTAGGGTAAAGGGCTGGGGTATAGCGGTAGGGTAAAGGGCTGGGGTATAGGACTGGCGTAAAGGGCTGGGGTATAGGGTTAGAAAAAGGGCTGGGGTATAGGGTTAGGGTAAAGGGCTGGGATATAGGGTTAGGGTAAATGACTGGGGTATAGGGTTAGGGTAAAGGACTGGGGTATAGAGTTAGGGTAAAGGACTGGGGTATAGGGTTGGGGTATAGGGTTAGGGTAAAGGGCTGTGGTATTGGGTTAGGGTAAAGGGCTGGGGTATAGGGTTAGGGTAAAGGGCTTGGATATACGGTTAGGGTAAAAGCCTGGGGTATAGGGTTAGGGTAAAGGGATGGGATATAGGGTTAGGGTAAAAGCCTGGTGTATATGGTTAGGGTAAAGGGCTGGGGTAAAGGGCTGGGGTATAGGGTTAGGGTAAAGGACTGGGGTATAGGGTTTGGGTAAAGGGCTGGGGTATAGGGTTGGGGTAAAGGGTTAGGGTAAAGGGCTGGGGTATTGGGTTAGGGTAAAGGGCTGGGGTATAATGTTAGGGTAAAGGGCTGGGGTATAGCGGTAGGGTAAAGGGCTGGGGTATAGGACTGGCGTAAAGGGCTGGGGTATAGGGTTAGAAAAAGGGCTGGGGTATAGGGTTAGGGTAAATGACTGGGGTATAGGGTTAGGGTAAAGGACTGGGGTATAGAGTTAGGGTAAAGGACTGGGGTATAGGGTTGGGGTATAGGGTTAGGGTAAAGGGCTGTGGTATTGGGTTAGGGTAAAGGGCTGGGGTATAGGGTTAGGGTAAAGGGCTTGGATATACGGTTAGGGTAAAAGCCTGGGGTATAGGGTTAGGGTAAAGGGATGGGATATAGGGTTAGGGTAAAGGACTGGGGTATAGGGTTAGGGTAAAGGGCTGGGGTATAGGACTGGGGTATAAGGTTAGGGTAAAGGGCTGGGGTATAGGGTTAGGTAAAGGGCTGAGGTAAAGGACTGGGGTATAGGGTTAGGGTAAAGGGCTGGGGTATAGGGTTAGTGTAAAGGGCTGGGGTATAGGGTTAGGGTAAAGGGCTGAGGTATAGTACTGGGGTATAGGGTTAGGGTAAAGGGCTGGGGTATAGGGTTGGGGTAAAGGGCTAGGGTATAGGACTGGGGCTGGGGTATATGGCTGGTGTATAGGACTGGGGTATAGGGTTATGGTATAGGACTGAATTATTGGGCTGGGGTATAGGGGTGGGGTATAGGGCTGGGGTATGGGTGTGGAGTATAAGGCTGGGGTATAGGGGCGGGGTATAGGGCTGGGGTATGGGTGTGGAGTATAAGGCTGGGGTATAGGGCTGGGGTAGGTACAGGGCTGGGGAATAGTGCTTTGATATAGGGCTGTGGTATAGGGGTGGGGTATAGGACTGGGGTATAGAGCTGTGGTATACGGCAAGAGTATACGGGTGGAGTATAGGGCTGGAGTTTAGGGGTGGGGTCTAGGGATGGGGTGGGATATAGGGTTGGGATATTGGGCTGGGATATAGGGATGGGAAATAGGGCTTGGATATAGGGCTGGGATATAGGGCTGGGATATAGGGCTGGGGTACAGGGCTGGGGTATGGGGCTGGGATATAGGGCTGCGATATAGTGCTGAGATATAGGGCTGGGGTATAGGGCTTGAGTATAGGGGTTAATTGTAGGGCTGGGGTACAGGGCTGGTTTATGGGGCTGGGATATAGGGCTGGGGTATAGGGCTGGGATATAGGGCTGGGGTTCAGGGCTGGGATATGGGGCTGGGATATAGGGCTGGGGTACAGGGCTGGGGTACAGGTCTGTGATGTAGGGCTGAGGTATAGTGCTGGGGGTAGGGCTTTTACTATGTGCTGCGACTGGGGCTGGGGTGTACATTTTGGGTTATAGGCCTGTGGTATAAGGCTGTATCTGGGGTATAGGGCTGTATCTGGGGTATAGGGCTGTATCTGGGGTAGAGGGCTGTATCGGGGGTATAAGGCTGTATCTGGGGTATAAGGCTTTATCTGCGGTATAGGGCTGTATCTGTGGTAGAGGGCTGTATATAGAGTATAAGGCAGTATCTGGGGTATTAGGCTGTATCTGGGGTATAGGGCTGTATCTGGGGTATAAGGTTGTATCTGGGGTTTAGGGCTGTATCTGGGGTAGAGGGCTGTATCTGGGGTATAGGGCTGTAGCTGGGGTATAGGGCTGTATCTGGGGTATAGGGCTGTATCTGGGGTATAGGGCTGTATCTGGGGTATAGGGCTGTATCTGGGGTATAGGGCTGTATCTGGGGTATAGGGCTGTATCTGGGGTAGAGGGCGGTATCTGGGGTATAGGGCTGTATCTGGGGTATAGGGCTGTATCTGGGGTAGAGGGCTGTTTCTGGGGTATAGGGCTGTATCGGAGGTATAGGGCTGTATCGGGGGTATAGGGCTGTATCTGGGGTATAGGGCTGTATCGGAGGTATAGGGCTGTATCTGGGGTATGAGGCTGTATCTGGGGTATAGGGCTGTATCTGGGGTATAAGGCTGTATCTGGGGTATAGGGCTGTATCTGGGGTATACGGCTGTATCTGGGGTATAGGGCTGTATCTGGGGTATAAGGCTGTATCTGGGGTATAAGGCTGTATCTGCGGTATACGGCTGTATCTGGGGTATAGGGCTGTATCGGAGGTATAGGGCTGTATCTGGGGTATAAGGCTGTATCTGGGGTATAGGGCGGTATCTGGGGTATAGGGCTGTATCTGGGGTAGAGGGCTGTATCTGGGGTATACGGCTGTATCTGGGGTATACGGCTGTATCTGGGGTATAGGGCTGTATCTGGGGTATAGGGCTGTATCTGGGGTATAGGGCTGTATCTGGGGTATAGGGCTGTATCTGGGGTAGAGGGCGGTATCTGGGGTATAGGGCTGTATCTGGGGTAGAGGGCTGTATCTGGGGTATACGGCTGTATCTGGGGTATACGGCTGTATCTGGGGTATAGGGCTGTATCTGGGGTATAGGGCTGTATCTGGGGTAGAGGGCTGTATCTGGGGTATAGGGCTGTATCTGGGGTAGAGGGCTGTATCTGGGGTATACGGCTGTATCTGGGGTAGAGGGCTGTATCTGGGGTATAGGGCTGTATCTGGGGTAGAGGGCTGTATCTGGGGTATAGGACTGTATCTGGGGTATAGGGCTGTATCGGAGGTATAGGGCTGTATCGAGGGTATAGGGCTGTATCTGGGGTATAGGGCTGTATCGGAGGTATAGGGCTGTATCTGGGGTATGAGGCTGTATCTGGGGTATAGGGCTGTATCTGGGGTATAGGGCTGTATCTGGGGTATAGGGCTGTATCTGGGGTAGAGGGCGGTATCTGGGGTATAGGGCTGTATCTGGGGTAGAGGGCTGTATCTGGGGTATACGGCTGTATCTGGGGTATAGGGCTGTATCTGGGGTATAGGGCTGTATCTGGGGTATAGGGCTGTATCTGGGGTATAGGGCTGTATCTGGGGTATAGGGCTGTATCTGGGGTAGAGGGCGGTATCTGGGGTATAGGGCTGTATCTGGGGTAGAGGGCTGTATCTGGGGTATACGGCTGTATCTGGGGTATACGGCTGTATCTGGGGTATAGGGCTGTATCTGGGGTATAGGGCTGTATCTGGGGTAGAGGGCTGTATCTAGGGTATAGGGCTGTATCTGGGGTAGAGGGCTGTATCTGGGGTATACGGCTGTATCTGGGGTAGAGGGCTGTATCTGGGGTATAGGGCTGTATCTGGGGTAGAGGGCTGTATCTGGGGTATAGGGCTGTATCTGGGGTATAGGGCTGTATCGGAGGTATAGGGCTGTATCGAGGGTATAGGGCTGTATCTGGGGTATAGGGCTGTATCGGAGGTATAGGGCTGTATCTGGGGTATGAGGCTGTATCTGGGGTATAGGGCTGTATCTGGGGTATAGGGCTGTATCTGGGGTATAGGGCTGTATCTGGGGTAGAGGGCGGTATCTGGGGTATAGGGCTGTATCTGGGGTAGAGGGCTGTATCTGGGGTATACGGCTGTATCTGGGGTATACGGCTGTATCTGGGGTATAGGGCTGTATCTGGGGTATAGGGCAGTATCTGGGGTAGAGGGCTGTATCTGGGGTATAGGGCTGTATCTGGGGTAGAGGGCTGTATCTGGGGTATACGGCTGTATCTGGGGTAGAGGGCTGTATCTGGGGTATAGGGCTGTATCTGGGGTAGAGGGCTGTATCTGGGGTATAGGGCTGTATCGGAGGTATAGGGCTGTATCGAGGGTATAGGGCTGTATCTGGGGTATAGGGCTGTATCGGAGGTATAGGGCTGTATCTGGGGTATGAGGCTGTATCTGGGGTATAGGGCTTTATCTGGGGTATAAGGCTGTATCTGGGGTATAGGGCTGTATCTGGGGTATAGGGCTGTATCTGGGGTATAGAGCTGTATCTGGGGTATAAGGCTGTATCTGCGGTATACGGCTGTATCTGGGGTATAGGGCTGTATCTGCGGTAGAGGGCTGTATCTGGGGTATAGGGCTGTATCGGAGGTATAGGGCTTTATCGGAGGTATAGGGCTGTATCTGGGGTAGAGGGCTGTATCTGGGGTATAGGGCTGTATCTGCGATAGAGGGCTGTATCTGGGGTATTAGGCTGTATCTTGGGTATAGGGCTTGCCTGTAGGCTGGGGTTGTCTGGGAATTAACTATGGCAGATGGGCTTTGTAGAGGCTTCCTGTGAGTGTTGTGGTGATTGAGAGGACATCAGGAGAGTTGGTGTCCTCACAATGGACCCAGCCACCTCTCTGCCTGCGCCTCTCTCTCCCCTCCGTCCAAAAAACCACCCATTATCCCTGCGTCTCCACTGCTGAATTCACCACCTTTTAAATCTCTCTCTCTTTCTCTCTCTCTCTCTCACTCCATTCTCCCCCAGATTAAGTCAGAGTGCAGGAACAGGCACAAAAGCAACTGTAAATAACCATGAATGTTAATCCTGCATTAATTGGTTTCCTCTTAAACCGAATAGAACTCCCGACCCCCCCCCATTCTCCGCCCCTCTCCGACAGGTCATTAAAGGGATAGCCCATTTCTCAGTGTTTAGTTAACATGGTTCCCTTCTATATTAAAGGGATAGCCCGTTTCTCAGTGTTTAGTTAACAAGGCTCCTCTATATTAAAGGGATAGTCCATTTCTCAGTGTTTAGTTAACATGGTCCCCTCTATATTAAAGGGATAGCCCATTTCTCAGTGTTTAGTTAACAATGCTCCTCTATATTAAAGGGATAGCCCATTTCTCAGTGTTTAGTTAATGGGATTATACATATTGCTCCTTCAGATTCATCCTATTATGATGATCAGTTTTTTGGCATCTCCAAACAGAAATCATTCAATTTCAGGCAGAGGGTAAAGTGCTTCTTGATAGAGATTACATTGTTTGAACAGGTTCTGAGCCCGACTGCACTGATGAGGGAGGTAACCACAATATATTTGGACACCCCTCCTTGTACAGTAGCCATATTATAAATAACAGAAATAGTCCTGACCAAATACTGAACAAAAACAGGAAGGAGTTAGTGCATCTCTGTCGAGCCTTAGGCCTGTACATGCTTAACGGAAGAATCAGAGGGGACCCTTTAGCAGTGGCAATTTCAGCATGTCAATCTTGGTGGGTGAAACTCAAAAAAACGGTACATTAATTACAGTGTAACGGCAACAAGAGGTGCCCACAAATTGTTAGGGCCCCTCATAAAGCTGTCCCGACACCTTACCACCACTACACCTGGCTATCAGCGGAGCCTTGTCTGGCAGCAAAACAATTCAATCAGCCTCGATAAGCAGCAAAACAACCCAGAGCTACGCTATGAATAATTTGAAACTCTGAAACAGTAGAAACATACACTTAAACGCAAGACATCGAATTATACCAGTAAGACACTTGAGGAAAATGAAAACGCAATTGACCAAAATAAGTTCTGGGACATATGGAATGATTTAAGCACGACAAAGCCACAATAATTAGCCAAGACAAGATGAAGGATTTATACAAAAACATCGCACAAAAAGACTTACAAAATAACCAACTAGAAATTCAAGAATAATTCAACATCCTTGAATCAGTCAAGTAAAAACAACCAAAATGAATTAGATTACCCAATAATTCAACTAGAGCTAAATGAAACAAGAACTAAATGAAAATCTCAAATCTTGAAAAACACCTGAGTTGCAAAATGCTGTAATAAAAATGTTCAACATTAAATTTCTGTCTGCTTCCCTGACGTCTGGAACCAGGGGCTCCTCTCCCTGATCCACAAAAGTGGAGACAAATCAGACCCCAATAATTACAGGGGAATTTGCTTAAACAGCAACTTGGAAAATGTTTTCTGTAGCATTTTGAATTCAAGAATTCTAAACTTTCTTCAAGAAAGAACTGATAAGTAAATGTTAAATTCACACTACTGACCATATACACACACTAATTAACACGCCCACTAAAAAACAAGGCGAAAACATTGCTTGCTTTATTGAAGCATTCGGTTCTATTTGGACATCTATTCTTCAACATTCTCCAAAGTGGGTGGTAAGATGAATGAATAAAACAAGTATGCAATAAAAATCAAAAAACCAAAGAACGCATTTAATTTCGCAACTTCGAGGTGTGAGACCAGGCTGCAGTTTGAGCCCAAACCTTTTCAACGTTTATATCAATGCATTAGCAGACATGTTGGACCATTCTGCAGCTCCAGGACTCACACTATTTGACACAGAGGTAAAAATGACATACCCAAATCTAACTGCCTGTAGCTCAGGCCCTGAAGCAAGGATATGCATATTCTTGGTACCATTTGAAAGGAAACACTTTGAAGTTTGTGGACATGTGATAGAAATGTAGGAGAATATAAGACAATAGATCTGGTAAAAGATAATACAAAGAAAAAAACAACCATTATTTTGTACTTTTTTGTACCATCTTCTTTGAAATGCAAGATAAAGGCCATAATGTATTATTCCAGGCCAGGTGCATTTAGATGTTGGCCACTAGATGGCAGCAGTGTATGTGCAACGTTTTAGACTGATCCAATGAACAATTGTATTTCTGTTCAAAATGTATCAAAACTGCACAAATGTGCCTAATTTGTTTATTAATAACTTTTCATGTTCAAAATTGTGCACTCTCCTCAAACAATAGCATGGTATTATTTCATTGTAAAAGCTACTGTAAATTGGACAGTGCAGTTAGAGTAACAAGAATTTAAGCTTCCTGCCAATATCAGATATGTCTATATCCTGGGAAATGTTCTTGTTACTTACAACCTCATGCTAATCGCATTAGCCTACGTTAGCCTACGTTAGCTTACGTTAGCCTACGTTATCCTACGTTAGCTCATCCCGTGGAAGAAACACCGATCCTGAAGAAGTGTTGATATGGCAGTGAATTCACTCAAATAAAAACCCAGCAGAGCGTTGAAAGCAATAAAAAATAAATTATTCAAAATCAACATCCCAATTAGAATTAGAACCAAAATATTTGACTGTGTAATCCTACTGCTCTTTACGGGAAGTGAGGTTTGGGGGCCACTCAATAAACTGGACTTTAAAATCTCAGACAGATATCCAATTGAAGCCCTGCATGTAGAATTCTGTCGGAAAATTCCAGAGAAATACACACTAACGCATGTAGGGAGAATTCGTCCGCATTCCAGTGGTAATGAAAATACAGAAAATATCATTATAATTTTGGCTACACCTAAATTCAAGTCCAAATTCAAGTCTCCAATTGAAAGCACAAGAGCTGAGCACAGAAACAAGCCCTCTCAGTCAGCTGGTGTTTGGACCTTACCAACCAAGAGCTGAGCCCAGAAACAAGCCATCTCTGTCAGCTGGTGTTTGGACCTTACCAACCAAGAGCTGAGCCCAGAAACAAGCCCTCTCAGTCAGCTGGTGTTTGGACCTTACCAACCAAGAGCTGAGCCCAGAAACAAGCCCTCTCAGTCAGCTGGTGTTTGGACCTTACCAACCAAGAGCTGAGCCCAGAAACAAGCCCTCTCAGTCAGCTGGTGTTTGGACCTTACCAACCAAGAGCTGAGCCCAGAAACGAGCCCTCTCAGTCAGCTGGTGTTTGGACCTTACCAACCAAGAGCTGAGCCCAGAAACGAGCCCTCTCAGTCAGCTGGTGTTTGGACCTTACCAACCAAGAGCTGAGCCCAGAAACGAGCCCTCTCAGTCAGCTGGTGTTTGGACCTTACCAACCAAGCTGATTCCAGCACTGCTGGTAGTAGGGGTGATAGCAGTGTAGTGGTGGTGGTAGTAGGGGTGATAGCAGTGTCGTGGTGGTGGTGGTAGTAGGGGTGATAGCAGTGTAGTGGTGGTGGTGGTAGTAGGGGTGATAGCAGTGTAGTGGTGGTGGTAGTAGGGGTGATAGAGAGGGGAGGAGAGAGAGACAGAGAGAGAGAAACAGAGTGAGAGAGAAACAGAGTGAGAGAGAAACAGAGTGAGAGAGAGAGACAGAGAAACAGAGATAGCATGAGAGAGAGAGAGAGACAGAGAAACAGACAGTGAGAGAGAGAGAAAGAAAGGGTGAAACACCACATTGTCCCTTCACAGCGTCAAGATTTGTGACCTGTTGCCAAAAGAAAAGGTCAACCAGTGAAGAACAAACACCATTGTAAATACAACCCATATTTATGCTTAATTATTTCCCTTTTGTACTTTAACCATTTGCACATCGTTACAACACTGTATATATACGTAATATGACATTTGACATGTCTTTATTGTTTTGGAACTTCTGTGTGTGTAATGTTGACTGTTCATTTTTATTATTTATTTCACTTTGTTTATTATCTATTTCAGTTGCTTTGGCAATGTTAACATACAGGTAATGAGTGGAGAACAGGAGGGCTTCTTAATTATATATTTCACTTTTGTTCCTTATCTATTTCACTTGCTTTAGCAATGTAAACACATGTTTCCCATGCCAATAAAGCCCCTTAAATTTAAATTGAGAGAGAGAGAGAGAGAGAGAGAGAGAGAGAGAGAGAGAGAGAGAGAGAGAGACAGAGAGAGAGAGAGAGAGAGAGAGAGAGAGACAGAGAGAGAGAGAGAGAGAGAGAGAGAGAGAGAGAGAGAGAGAGAGAGAGAGAGAGAGAGAGAGAGAGAGAGACAGAGAGAGAGAGAGAGAGACTACCATTTTTCTTTACAGTAATTGTCTGTCTCTCTTTGTGATGGATGGCTTTCTTATTGTGTCAGTTGGGCCTTTGAACACGGTTCTTTGGGGTGGAAGTAACTCTCAGCCTCCATATCATACAATCAAATACAGAGCTGGTGAATGCATCTGTCTGGCGTTGAGCGGGGCGGATGTAACCTTAAACTTACTTACAAGTCCTTAATCATCAACGCAGTTCAAAAAATTGATTTTATTTACTAAATAAACAAAAATAAGCAAATAAAATAATCCAAGAAAATTCCATAACAGTAATGAGGCTATTTACCGGGGGAACCAGTACAGAGTCAATGTGCAGGTTAGTCGAGGTCATTTGTAAAATTGCATAGATAATAAACAGCGAGTAGCAGTACTGTAAAAACAAAGGGGGAATAGTCCGGGTAGCCATTTCATTAATTGTTGAGCGGTCTTATGCCTATCTGATCTGTTGATGTACCAATTGTAAGTCACTCTGGATAAGAGCGTCTGCTCAATGACTCAGATGATAAACTGTCATTCCCACTTCATATGTGTTGCAACCCAAGCTGAAAAAAAAAATCACAAAAGCCTACAGTCTCAAAACTAACAGAACCAGGTTTAGAGACGTTGATGTTTTTAGTCTCGATGTTGTTCTCGAACCTCCTTTGGCCCCTTCTCGGGGTATTGTGGTGGATCTTAAAAGGGCTAAGATTCTTCCTAAATTATTTCTGGGTGAGATGGAGGCAGGATGATTCAACTTCACCAGTTCCAAGAATTATGCAACCTTCTCCTCGGCTCAGCACTCCCATCCTCTCCTCTCCCGTCCTCTCCTCTTATCACCTCTCCTCCTCTCCTCTACTCTTATCACCTCTCCTCCTCTCCTCTCCTCTCCCTTCCTCTCCTCTCCTTTCCTCTCCTCTCCCGCCCTCTCCTCTTATCACCTCTCCTCTCCTCTCCTCCTCTCTCCTGTCCTCTCCTCTCCTCCCTTCTCCCGTCCTCTCCTCTCCTTTCCTCTCCTCTCCCATCCTCTCCCCTCCCGTCCTCTCCTCTTATCACCTCTCCTCTCCCGTCCTCTCCTCTCGTCTCCTATCCTCTCCTCTTATCACCTCTCCTCTCCTCCCTTCTCCCGTCTTCTCCTCTCCTCTCCTCCCTTCTCCCGTCCTCTCCCGTCCCGTCCTCTCCTCTCCTCTCCTCTCCTCTCCTCTCCTCTCCTCTCCTCTCCTCTCCTCTCCTCTCCTCTGCCATCCTCTCCTCTTATCACCTCTAACTCTCCCGTCCTCTCCTCTTATCACCTTTCCTCTCCTAACCTCTCCTCTTATCACCTCTCCTCTCCTGTCCTCTCCTCTCCTCCCTTCTCCCGTCCTCTCGCTGTCGTCTGCTCACAGATGAAAAGCCAAGGCGTTTTCATGCTCCTCCAGAACATTAAATATTAACCCTAACCCTAACCCTAACCCTAAACCATGAAAAGATATGACATCAATCCAGGCAGAAACACAAGGAGGAAATGAATGATGTCATTGTGGCTCTAAGACATCAATCATGCCCAATACCTTGGACAAAACAATGTAGTTTTCTTTTGCATTTAAGAGGTGACAAACAACACTTGTGACTGGGCTTAACGTTGTCAATTTCCATTACTCAAGACCTGAAGCAAAGCACAGTTCAACTGTGGCCCCGTTGCTAGGCAGCTGAGTTCTCCTGACATGCTGGTTAGTTTCTCTTTCATCGCTTCACAAGAGCCTAGAGAAAGGAGTTTGGAGAAAGTTGCTCAGGACACGTTGAGGAAGGGAGAGGGGGGGGGGGTGAGAAGGAGGTCATTATTGAGGCGGTTGATCCCCTCATCTCTTTCTGTGGAAACATTAGAGACGGCCGGGATAGAAAGAGAAAGATTTGGAGGGAGAGAGAGAGAGAGAGACAACAAGAGAGAGAGAGAAGGGACAGAGAGAGAGCAAGAGAGAGAGGGAGAGAGAGACAGAGAGAGAGAGAGAGAGAGAGTGTGAGAGAGACAGAGAGAGAGAGAGAGGAGAGAGAGAGAGCAATAGAGAGAGAGAGAGAGAGACATGACAAAAGAAACGTGACAAAAGAGAGACTCGGACACAATGGAATTTCAGCTGTTATACATAAACTTGACCTGAGGCCTTGAAGTGCTTCCACAGTTTATTTGCAAAGTGCCTGGCCTTGTCTGTCTGGTGTCAACACAACAGTAGGAGACAGAGGGAAAGATAGATAGAGAGGGAGGGAGAGAAAGAGAGAAAGAAAGAGAGAGACTTTAACCATTTGTACATTGTTTCAACACTGTATATATAAGTAATATGACATTTGTAATATCTTTATTGTTTTGAAACTTTTGTATATTATCTACCTCACTTGCTTCGGCAATGTTAACACACGTTTCCCATGACAATAAAGCCCCTTGAATTGAATTGAATTGAATTAAGAAAGAGAGAGAGAGAGAGAGAGAGAGAGAGAGAGAGAGAGAGAGAAGGGGAGACAGAGACAGAGAGAGAGAGAGAGAGAGAGAGAGAGAGAGAGAGAGAGAGAAGGGGAGACAGAGCAAGAGAGAGCGAGAGAGAGAGAGGGAGAGAGAGAGAGAGAAGGGGAGACAGAGCAAGAGAGAGCGAGAGAGAGAGAGAGAAGGGGAGACAGAGAGAGAGAGGGAGAGAGAGAGAGAGAGAGAGAGAGAGAGAGAGAGAGAGAGAAGGGGAGACAGAGAGAGAGAGAAAGAGAGACAGAGAGAGACATAGTGAGACGGGGAGAAAGAGAGAGAAGGGGAGACAGACAGAGAGAGAGAGAGAAGGGGGGAGAGAGAGAGAAGGGGAGACCGAGAGAAAGAGAGAGACAGAGAGAAGGGGAGACAGAGAGAGAGAGAGAGACAGAGAGAGAGAGAGAGACATAGTGAAACGGGGAGAGAGAGAGGGAGAGAGAGAGAGAAAGAGAGAGAGAGAGAAGGGGAGACAGAGAGAGAGAGAGAGACAGAGAGAGAGAGAGAGACATAGTGAGACGGGGAGAGAGAGAGAGAGACCCAGAGCTACAACACAAAGTTAAAAAATAATGGAAACACCTCACCAGCTTTACATTCAACTCTATAATAGCTTTACATTCAACTCTATAATAGCTTTACATTCAACTCTATAATAGCTTTACATTCAACTCTATAATAGCTTTACATTCAACTCTATAATAGCTTTACATTCAACTCTATAATAGCTTTACATTCAACACTATAATAGCTTTACATTCAACACTATAATAGCTTTACATTCAACTCTATAATAGCTTTACATTCAACACTATAATAGCTTTACATTCAACACTATAATAGCTTTACATTCAACTCTATAATAGCTTTACATTCAACTCTATAATAGCTTTACATTCAACTCTATAATAGCTTTACATTCAACTCTATAATAGCTTTACATTCAACACTATAATAGCTTTACATTCAACTCTATAATAGCTTTACATTCAACACTGTAATAGCTTTACATTCAACTCTATAATAGCTTTACATTCAACACTGTAATAGCTTTACATTCAACACTATAATAGCTTTACATTCAACACTATAATAGCTTTACATTCAACACTATAATACATTCAACACTATAATAGCTTTACATTCAACACTATAATACATTCAACACTATAATAGCTTTACATTCAACACTGTAATAGCTTTACATTCAACACTATAAGAGCTTTACATTCAACTCTATAATAGCTTTACATTCAACACTATAATAGCTTTACATTCAACACTATAATAGCTTTACATTCAACACTATAATAGCTTTACATTCAACTCTATAATAGCTTTACATTCAACTCTATAATAGCTTTACATTCAACACTATAATAGCTTTACATTCAACTCTATAATAGCTTTACATTATCGGACCTCATGACAAATCGCCATCTAATCCAAATGGTAACATATACTGTAAGAGGGGAACAGCCAGGGGGAAAACAAGGCTTCATTTTGTTTATATTGTGATGAAACCATTTCAATACGTTCTCTATGAGACGAGACCATTTCAATACGTTCTCTATGAGAACAGACCATTTCAATACGTTCTCTATGAAACCAGACCATTTCAATATGTTCTCTATGAGAACAGACCATTTCAATACGTTCTCTATGAAACCAGACCATTTCAATACGTTCTCTATGAAACCAGACCATTTCAATACGTTCTCTATGAGAACAGACCATTTAAATACGATCTCTATGAAACCAGACCATTTCAATATGTTCTCTATGAAACCAGACCATTTCAATATGTTCTCTATGAGACCAGACCATTTCAATACGTTCTCTATGAGACCAGACCATTTCAATACGTTCTCTATGAAACCAGACCATTTCAATACGTTCTCTATGAGAACAGACCATTTCAATACGTTCTCTATGAAACCAGACCATTTCAATATGTTATCTATGAAACCAGACCATTTCAATATGTTCTCATGAGACCAGACCATTTCAATACGTTCTCTATGAGATCAGACCATTTCAATATGTTCTCTATGAGACCAGACCATTTCAATATGTTCTCTATGAGACGAGACCATTTCAATACGTTCTCTATGAAACCAGACCATTTCAATACGTTCTCTATGAGACGAGACCATTTCAATACGTTCTCTATGAAACCAGACCATTTCAATACGTTCTCTATGAGACCAGACCATTTCAAAACATTCTCTATGAGACGAGACCATTTCAATACGTTCTCTATGAAACCAGACCATTTCAATACGTTCTCTATGAGACCAGACCATTTCAAAACATTCTCTGTGAGACCAGACCATTTCAATACGTTCTCTATGAAACCAGACCATTTCAATACGTTCTCTATGAAACCAGACCATTTCAATACGTTCTCTATGAGACCAGACCATTTCAATACGTTCTCTATGAGACGAGACCAGACCATTTCAATACGTTCTCTATGAAACCAGACCATTTCAATACGTTCTCTATGAGAACAGACCATTTCAATACGTTCTCTATGAAACCAGACCATTTCAATATGTTCTCTATGAAACCAGACCATTTCAATACGTTCTCTATGAAACCAGACCATTTCAATACGTTCTCTATGAAACCAGACCATTTCAATATGTTCTCTATGAGACCAGACCATTTCAATATGTTCTCTATGAGACCAGACCATTTCAATACGTTCTCTATGAGACCAGACCATTTCAATACGTTCTCTATGAGACCAGACCATTTCAATACGTTCTCTATGAAACCAGACCATTTCAATATGTTCTCTATGAAACCAGACCATTTCAATATGTTCTCTATGAAACCAGACCATTTCAATATGTTCTCTATGAGACCAGACCATTTCAATACGTTCTCTATGAGACCAGACCATTTCAATACGTTCTCTATGAAACCAGACCATTTCAATACGTTCTCTATGAGAACAGACCATTTCAATACGTTCTCTATGAAACCAGACCATTTCAATATGTTATCTATGAAACCAGACCATTTCAATATGTTCTCATGAGACCAGACCATTTCAATACGTTCTCTATGAGATCAGACCATTTCAATATGTTCTCTATGAGACCAGACCATTTCAATATGTTCTCTATGAGACGAGACCATTTCAATACGTTCTCTATGAAACCAGACCATTTCAATACGTTCTCTATGAGACGAGACCATTTCAATACGTTCTCTATGAAACCAGACCATTTCAATACGTTCTCTATGAGACCAGACCATTTCAAAACATTCTCTATGAGACGAGACCATTTCAATACGTTCTCTATGAAACCAGACCATTTCAATACGTTCTCTATGAGACCAGACCATTTCAAAACATTCTCTGTGAGACCAGACCATTTCAATACGTTCTCTATGAAACCAGACCATTTCAATACGTTCTCTATGAAACCAGACCATTTCAATACGTTCTCTATGAGACCAGACCATTTCAATACGTTCTCTATGAGACGAGACCAGACCATTTCAATACGTTCTCTATGAAACCAGACCATTTCAATACGTTCTCTATGAGAACAGACCATTTCAATACGTTCTCTATGAAACCAGACCATTTCAATATGTTCTCTATGAAACCAGACCATTTCAATACGTTCTCTATGAAACCAGACCATTTCAATACGTTCTCTATGAAACCAGACCATTTCAATATGTTCTCTATGAGACCAGACCATTTCAATATGTTCTCTATGAGACCAGACCATTTCAATACGTTCTCTATGAGACCAGACCATTTCAATACGTTCTCTATGAGACCAGACCATTTCAATACGTTCTCTATGAAACCAGACCATTTCAATATGTTCTCTATGAGACCAGACCATTTCAATATGTTCTCTATGAGACCAGACCATTTCAATACGTTCTCTATGAGACCAGACCATTTCAATATGTTCTCTATGAAACCAGACCATTTCAATACGTTCTCTATGAAACCAGACCATTTCAATATGTTATCTATGAATCCAGACCAGACCATTTCAATACGTTCTCTATGAGACCAGACCATTTCAATACGTTCTCTATGAATCCAGACCAGACCATTTCAATACGTTCTCTATGAAACCAGACCATTTCAATACGTTCTCTATGAGACCAGACCATTTCAATATGTTCTCTATGAAACCAGACCATTTCATTATGTTCTCTATGAGACCAGACCATTTCAATACGTTCTCTATGAGACCAGACCATTTCAATACGTTCTCCATGAGACGAGACTATTTCAATACGTTCTCTATGAAACCAGACCATTTCAATACGTTCTCTATGAGACAAGACCATTTCAAAACATTCTCTATGAGACGAGACCATTTCAATACGTTCTCTATGAAACCAGACCATTTCAATACGTTCTCTATGAGACCAGACCATTTCAATACGTTCTCTATGAAACCAGACCATTTCAATATGTTCTCTATGAAACCAGACCATTTCAATACGTTCTCTATGAGACGAGACCAGACCATTTCAAAACGTTCTCTATGAGACGAGACCAGACCATTTCAATACGTTCTCTATGAGACGAGACCAGACCATTTCAATACGTTCTCTATGAGACCAGACCATTTCAATACGTTATCTATGAAACCAGACCATTTCAATATGTTCTCTATGAAACCAGACCATTTCAATATACGTTCTCTATGAATCCAGACCAGACCAATTCAATACGTTCTCTATGAAACCAGACCATTTCAATACGTTCTCTATGAGACCAGACCATTTCAATACGTTCTCTATGAAACCAGACCATTTCAATACGTTCTCTATGAAACCAGACCATTTCAATACGTTCTCTATGAGACGAGACCAGACCATTTCAATACGTTCTCTATGAGACGAGACCAGACCATTTCAATACGTTCTCTATGAGACCAGACCATTTCAATATGTTCTCTATGAAACCAGACCATTTCAATATGTTCTCTATGAAACCAGACCATTTCAATATGTTCTCTATGAAACCAGACCATTTCAATATGTTCTCTATGAAACCAGACCATTTCAATATGTTCTCTATGAAACCAGACCATTTCAATACGTTCTCTATGAAACCAGACCATTTCAATACGTTCTCAATGAAACCAGACCATTTCAATACGTTCTCTATGAGACCAGACCATTTCAATACGTTATCTATGAAACCAGACCATTTCAATATGTTCTCTATGAAACCAGACCATTCCAATACATTCTCTATGAAACCAGACCATTTCAATATGTTCTCTATGAAACCAGACCATTTCAATACGTTCTCTATGAAACCAGACCATTTCAATACGTTCTCTATGAAACCAGACCATTTCAATACGTTCTCTATGAAACCAGACCATTTCAATACGTTCTCTATGAAACCAGACCATTTCAATACGTTCTCTATGAGACCAGACCATTTCAATACGTTCTCTATGAGACCAGACCATTTCAATACGTTCTCTATGAGACGAGAACAGACCATTTCAATAGGTTCTCTATGAGACCAGACCATTTCAATACGTTATCTATGAAACCAGACCATTTCAATACGTTCTCTATGAGACCAGACCATTTCAATATGTTATCTATGAAACCAGACCATTTCAATATGTTCTCTATGAAACCAGACCATTTCAATACGTTCTCTATGAAACCAGACCATTTCAATATGTTCTCTATGAATCCAGACCATTTCAATATGTTCTCTATGAATCCAGACCAGACCATTTCAATACGTTCTCTATGAAACCAGACCATTTCAATACGTTCTCTATGAAACCAGACCATTTCAATACGTTCTCTATGAGACCAGACCATTTCAATACGTTCTCTATGAAACCAGACCATTTCAATACGTTCTCTATGAATCCAGACCATTTCAATATGTTCTCTATGAATCCAGACCAGACCATTTCAATATGTTCTCTATGAATCCAGACCAGACCATTTCAATACGTTCTCTATGAAACCAGACCATTTCAATACGTTCTCTATGAAACCAGACCATTTCAATACGTTCTCTATGAAACCAGACCATTTCAATATGTTCTCTATGAAACCAGACCATTTCAATATGTTCTCTATGAGACCAGACCATTTCAATATGTTCTCTATGAGACCAGACCATTTCAATACGTTCTCTATGAGACCAGACCATTTCAATATGTTCTCTATGAGACCAGACCATTTCAATACGTTCTCTATGAGACCAGACCATTTCAATACGTTCTCTATGAAACCAGACCATTTCAATATGTTCTCTATGAGACCAGACCATTTCAATACGTTCTCTATGAGACCAGACCATTTCAATACGTTCTCTATGAGACGAGACCATTTCAATACGTTCTCTATGAAACCAGACCATTTCAATACGTTCTCTATGAGACCAGACCATTTCAATACGTTCTCTATGAAACCAGACCATTTCAATACGTTCTCTATGAATCCAGACCAGACCATTTCAATACGTTCTCTATGAAACCAGACCATTTCAATACGTTCTCTATGAAACCAGACCATTTCAATACGTTCTCTATGAGACCAGACCATTTCAATACGTTCTCTATGAAACCAGACCATTTCAATACGTTCTCTATGAATCCAGACCATTTCAATATGTTCTCTATGAATCCAGACCAGACCATTTCAATATGTTCTCTATGAATCCAGACCAGACCATTTCAATACGTTCTCTATGAAACCAGACCATTTCAATACGTTCTCTATGAAACCAGACCATTTCAATACGTTCTCTATGAAACCAGACCATTTCAATATGTTCTCTATGAAACCAGACCATTTCAATATGTTCTCTATGAGACCAGACCATTTCAATATGTTCTCTATGAGACCAGACCATTTCAATACGTTCTCTATGAGACCAGACCATTTCAATATGTTCTCTATGAGACCAGACCATTTCAATACGTTCTCTATGAGACCAGACCATTTCAATACGTTCTCTATGAAACCAGACCATTTCAATATGTTCTCTATGAGACCAGACCATTTCAATACGTTCTCTATGAGACCAGACCATTTCAATACGTTCTCTATGAGACGAGACCATTTCAATACGTTCTCTATGAAACCAGACCATTTCAATATGTTCTCTATGAGACCAGACCATTTCAAAACATTCTCTATGAGAAGAGACCATTTCAATACGTTCTCTATGAAACCAGACCATTTCAATACGTTCTCTATGAGACCAGACCATTTCAAAACATTCTCTGTGAGACCAGACCATTTCAATACGTTCTCTATGAATCCAGACCAGACCATTTCAATACGTTCTCTATGAGACGAGACCATTTCAATACGTTCTCTATGAAACCAGACCATTTCATTATGTTCTCTATGAGACCAGACCATTTCAATACGTTCTCTATGAGACCAGACCATTTCAATACGTTCTCCATGAGACAAGACTATTTCAATACGTTCTCTATGAAACCAGACCATTTCAATACGTTCTCTATGAGACAAGACCATTTCAAAACATTCTCTATAGACGAGACCATTTCAATACGTTCGCTATGAAACCAGACCATTTCAATACGTTCTCTATGAGACCAGACCATTTCAATACGTTCTCTATGAAACCAGACCATTTCAATATGTTCTCTATGAAACCAGACCATTTCAATACGTTCTCTATGAGACCAGACCATTTCAATACGTTCTCTATGAAACCAGACCATTTCAATATGTTCTCTATGAGACCAGACCATTTCAATACGTTCTCTATGAGAACAGACCATTTCAATACGTTCTATATGAAACCAGACCATTTCAATACGTTCTCTATGAGAACAGACCATTTCAATACGTTCTCTATGAAACCAGACCATTTCAATATGTTCTCTATGAAACCAGACCATTTCAATATGTTCTCTATGAGACCAGACCATTTCAATATGTTCTCTATGAGACCAGACCATTTCAATACGTTCTCTATGAGACCAGACCATTTCAATATGTTCTCTATGAGACCAGACCATTTCAATACGTTCTCTATGAGACCAGACCATTTCAAAACATTCTCTATGAGACGAGACCATTTCAATACGTTCTCTATGAAACCAGACCATTTCAATACGTTCTCTATGAGACCAGACCATTTCAAAACATTCTCTGTGAGACCAGACCATTTCAATACGTTCTCTATGAATCCAGACCAGACCATTTCAATACGTTCTCTATGAGACGAGACCATTTCAATACGTTCTCTATGAAACCAGACCATTTCATTATGTTCTCTATGAGACCAGACCATTTCAATACGTTCTCTATGAGACCAGACCATTTCAATACGTTCTCCATGAGACGAGACTATTTCAATACGTTCTCTATGAAACCAGACCATTTCAATACGTTCTCTATGAGAAAAGACCATTTCAAAACATTCTCTATGAGACCAGACCATTTCAATACGTTCTCTATGAGAACAGACCATTTCAATACGTTCTCTATGAGACGAGACCATTTCAATACGTTCTCTATGAAACCAGACCATTTCAATACGTTCTCTATGAGACCAGACCATTTCAATACGTTCTCTATGAAACCAGACCATTTCAATATGTTCTCTATGAAACCAGACCATTTCAATACGTTCTCTATGAGACGAGACCAGACCATTTCAAAACGTTCTCTATGAGACGAGACCAGACCATTTCAATACGTTCTCTATGAGACGAGACCAGACCATTTCAATACGTTCTCTATGAGACCAGACCATTTCAATACGTTATCTATGAAACCAGACCATTTCAATACGTTCTCTATGAGACGAGACCAGACCATTTCAATACGTTCTCTATGAGACGAGACCAGACCATTTCAATACGTTCTCTATGAGACCAGACCATTTCAATACGTTATCTATGAAACCAGACCATTTCAATATGTTCTCTATGAAACCAGACCATTTCAATACGTTCTCTATGAATCCAGACCAGACCATTTCAATACGTTCTCTATGAATCCAGACCAGACCATTTCAATACGTTCTCTATGAGACCAGACCATTTCAATACGTTCTCTATGAAACCAGACCATTTCAATACGTTCTCTATGAGACCAGACCATTTCAATACGTTCTCTATGAAACCAGACCATTTCAATACGTTCTCTATGAAACCAGACCATTTCAATACGTTCTCTATGAGACGAGACCAGACCATTTCAATACGTTCTCTATGAGACGAGACCAGACCATTTCAATACGTTATCTATGAGACCAGACCATTTCAATATGTTCTCTATGAAACCAGACCATTTCAATACGTTCTCTATGAAACCAGACCATTTCAATATGTTCTCTATGAAACCAGACCATTTCAATATGTTCTCTATGAAACCAGACCATTTCAATATGTTCTCTATGAAACCAGACCATTTCAATACGTTCTCTATGAAACCAGACCATTTCAATACGTTCTCAATGAAACCAGACCATTTCAATACGTTCTCTATGAGACCAGACCATTTCAATACGTTATCTATGAAACCAGACCATTTCAATACGTTCTCTATGAAACCAGACCATTTCAATACGTTCTCTATGAAACCAGACCATTTCAATACGTTCTCTATGAAACCAGACCATTTCAATACGTTCTCTATGAGACCAGACCATTTCAATACGTTCTCTATGAGACCAGACCATTTCAATACGTTCTCTATGAGACGAGAACAGACCATTTCAATAGGTTCTCTATGAGACCAGACCATTTCAATACGTTATCTATGAAACCAGACCATTTCAATACGTTCTCTTTGAGACCAGACCATTTCAATATGTTATCTATGAAACCAGACCATTTCAATATGTTCTCTATGAAACCAGACCATTTCAATACGTTCTCTATGAAACCAGACCATTTCAATATGTTCTCTATGAATCCAGACCATTTCAATATGTTCTCTATGAAACCAGACCATTTCAATACGTTCTCTATGAGACCAGACCATTTCAATACGTTCTCTATGAAACCAGACCAGACCATTTCAATACGTTCTCTATGAAACCAGACCATTTCAATACGTTCTCTTTGAAACCAGACCATTTCAATACGTTCTCTATGAGACCAGACCATTTCAATACGTTCTCTATGAAACCAGACCATTTCAATACGTTCTCTATGAATCCAGACCATTTCAATATGTTCTCTATGAATCCAGACCAGATCATTTCAATATGTTCTCTATGAATCCAGACCAGACCATTTCAATACGTTCTCTATGAAACCAGACCATTTCAATACGTTCTCTATGAAATCAGACCATTTCAATACGTTCTCTATGAGACCAGATCATTTCAATACGTTCTCTATGAAACCAGACCATTTCAATACGTTCTCTATGAGACCAGACCATTTCAAAACATTCTCTGTGAGACCAGACCATTTCAATACGTTCTCTATGAATCCAGACCAGACCATTTCAATACGTTCTCTATGAGACGAGACCATTTCAATACGTTCTCTATGAAACCAGACCATTTCATTATGTTCTCTATGAGACCAGACCATTTCAATACGTTCTCTATGAGACCAGACCATTTCAATACGTTCTCCATGAGACAAGACTATTTCAATACGTTCTCTATGAAACCAGACCATTTCAATACGTTCTCTATGAGACAAGACCATTTCAAAACATTCTCTATGAGACGAGACCATTTCAATACGTTCTCTATGAAACCAGACCATTTCAATACGTTCTCTATGAGACCAGACCATTTCAATACGTTCTCTATGAAACCAGACCATTTCAATATGTTCTCTATGAAACCAGACCATTTCAATACGTTCTCTATGAGACCAGACCATTTCAATACGTTCTCTATGAAACCAGACCATTTCAATATGTTCTCTATGAGACCAGACCATTTCAATACGTTCTCTATGAGAACAGACCATTTCAATACGTTCTATATGAAACCAGACCATTTCAATACGTTCTCTATGAGAACAGACCATTTCAATACGTTCTCTATGAAACCAGACCATTTCAATATGTTCTCTATGAAACCAGACCATTTCAATATGTTCTCTATGAGACCAGACCATTTCAATATGTTCTCTATGAGACCAGACCATTTCAATACGTTCTCTATGAGACCAGACCATTTCAATATGTTCTCTATGAGACCAGACCATTTCAATACGTTCTCTATGAGACCAGACCATTTCAACACATTCTCTATGAGACGAGACCATTTCAATACGTTCTCTATGAAACCAGACCATTTCAATACGTTCTCTATGAGACCAGACCATTTCAAAACATTCTCTGTGAGACCAGACCATTTCAATACGTTCTCTATGAATCCAGACCAGACCATTTCAATACGTTCTCTATGAGACGAGACCATTTCAATACGTTCTCTATGAAACCAGACCATTTCATTATGTTCTCTATGAGACCAGACCATTTCAATACGTTCTCTATGAGACCAGACCATTTCAATACGTTCTCCATGAGACGAGACTATTTCAATACGTTCTCTATGAAACCAGACCATTTCAATACGTTCTCTATGAGAAAAGACCATTTCAAAACATTCTCTATGAGACCAGACCATTTCAATACGTTCTCTATGAGAACAGACCATTTCAATATGTTCTCTATGAGACGAGACCATTTCAATACGTTCTCTATGAAACCAGACCATTTCAATACGTTCTCTATGAGACCAGACCATTTCAATACGTTCTCTATGAAACCAGACCATTTCAATATGTTCTCTATGAAACCAGACCATTTCAATACGTTCTCTATGAGACGAGACCAGACCATTTCAATACGTTCTCTATGAGACGAGACCAGACCATTTCAATACGTTCTCTATGAGACCAGACCATTTCAATACGTTATCTATGAAACCAGACCATTTCAATACGTTCTCTATGAGACGAGACCAGACCATTTCAATACGTTCTCTATGAGACGAGACCAGACCATTTCAATACGTTCTCTATGAGACCAGACCATTTCAATATGTTCTCTATGAAACCAGACCATTTCAATATGTTCTCTATGAGACCAGACCATTTCAATATGTTCTCTATGAGACCAGACCATTTCAATACGTTCTCTATGAGACCAGACCATTTCAATATGTTCTCTATGAGACCAGACCATTTCAATACGTTCTCTATGAGACCAGACCATTTCAAAACATTCTCTATGAGACGAGACCATTTCAATACGTTCTCTATGAAACCAGACCATTTCAATACGTTCTCTATGAGACCAGACCATTTCAAAACATTCTCTGTGAGACCAGACCATTTCAATACGTTCTCTATGAATCCAGACCAGACCATTTCAATACGTTCTCTATGAGACGAGACCATTTCAATACGTTCTCTATGAAACCAGACCATTTCATTATGTTCTCTATGAGACCAGACCATTTCAATACGTTCTCTATGAGACCAGACCATTTCAATACGTTCTCCATGAGACGAGACTATTTCAATACGTTCTCTATGAAACCAGACCATTTCAATACGTTCTCTATGAGAAAAGACCATTTCAAAACATTCTCTATGAGACCAGACCATTTCAATACGTTCTCTATGAGAACAGACCATTTCAATACGTTCTCTATGAGACGAGACCATTTCAATACGTTCTCTATGAAACCAGACCATTTCAATACGTTCTCTATGAGACCAGACCATTTCAATACGTTCTCTATGAAACCAGACCATTTCAATATGTTCTCTATGAAACCAGACCATTTCAATACGTTCTCTATGAGACGAGACCAGACCATTTCAAAACGTTCTCTATGAGACGAGACCAGACCATTTCAATACGTTCTCTATGAGACGAGACCAGACCATTTCAATACGTTCTCTATGAGACCAGACCATTTCAATACGTTATCTATGAAACCGGACCATTTCAATACGTTCTCTATGAGACGAGACCAGACCATTTCAATACGTTCTCTATGAGACGAGACCAGACCATTTCAATACGTTCTCTATGAGACCAGACCATTTCAATACGTTATCTATGAAACCAGACCATTTCAATATGTTCTCTATGAAACCAGACCATTTCAATACGTTCTCTATGAATCCAGACCAGACCATTTCAATACGTTCTCTATGAATCCAGACCAGACCATTTCAATACGTTCTCTATGAGACCAGACCATTTCAATACGTTCTCTATGAAACCAGACCATTTCAATACGTTCTCTATGAGACCAGACCATTTCAATACGTTCTCTATGAAACCAGACCATTTCAATACGTTCTCTATGAAACCAGACCATTTCAATACGTTCTCTATGAGACGAGACCAGACCATTTCAATACGTTCTCTATGAGACGAGACCAGACCATTTCAATACGTTCTCTATGAGACCAGACCATTTCAATATGTTCTCTATGAAACCAGACCATTTCAATACGTTCTCTATGAAACCAGACCATTTCAATATGTTCTCTATGAAACCAGACCATTTCAATATGTTCTCTATGAAACCAGACCATTTCAATATGTTCTCTATGAAACCAGACCATTTCAATACGTTCTCTATGAAACCAGACCATTTCAATACGTTCTCAATGAAACCAGACCATTTCAATACGTTCTCTATGAGACCAGACCATTTCAATACGTTATCTATGAAACCAGACCATTTCAATACGTTCTCTATGAAACCAGACCATTTCAATACGTTCTCTATGAAACCAGACCATTTCAATACGTTCTCTATGAAACCAGACCATTTCAATACGTTCTCTATGAGACCAGACCATTTCAATACGTTCTCTATGAGACCAGACCATTTCAATACGTTCTCTATGAGACGAGAACAGACCATTTCAATAGGTTCTCTATGAGACCAGACCATTTCAATACGTTATCTATGAAACCAGACCATTTCAATACGTTCTCTTTGAGACCAGACCATTTCAATATGTTATCTATGAAACCAGACCATTTCAATATGTTCTCTATGAAACCAGACCATTTCAATACGTTCTCTATGAAACCAGACCATTTCAATATGTTCTCTATGAATCCAGACCATTTCAATATGTTCTCTATGAAACCAGACCATTTCAATACGTTCTCTATGAGACCAGACCATTTCAATACGTTCTCTATGAAACCAGACCAGACCATTTCAATACGTTCTCTATGAAACCAGACCATTTCAATACGTTCTCTTTGAAACCAGACCATTTCAATACGTTCTCTATGAGACCAGACCATTTCAATACGTTCTCTATGAAACCAGACCATTTCAATACGTTCTCTATGAATCCAGACCATTTCAATATGTTCTCTATGAATCCAGACCAGATCATTTCAATATGTTCTCTATGAATCCAGACCAGACCATTTCAATACGTTCTCTATGAAACCAGACCATTTCAATACGTTCTCTATGAAATCAGACCATTTCAATACGTTCTCTATGAGACCAGATCATTTCAATACGTTCTCTATGAAACCAGACCATTTCAATACGTTCTCTATGAGACCAGACCATTTCAAAACATTCTCTGTGAGACCAGACCATTTCAATACGTTCTCTATGAATCCAGACCAGACCATTTCAATACGTTCTCTATGAGACGAGACCATTTCAATACGTTCTCTATGAAACCAGACCATTTCATTATGTTCTCTATGAGACCAGACCATTTCAATACGTTCTCTATGAGACCAGACCATTTCAATACGTTCTCCATGAGACAAGACTATTTCAATACGTTCTCTATGAAACCAGACCATTTCAATACGTTCTCTATGAGACAAGACCATTTCAAAACATTCTCTATGAGACGAGACCATTTCAATACGTTCTCTATGAAACCAGACCATTTCAATACGTTCTCTATGAGACCAGACCATTTCAATACGTTCTCTATGAAACCAGACCATTTCAATATGTTCTCTATGAAACCAGACCATTTCAATACGTTCTCTATGAGACCAGACCATTTCAATACATTCTCTATGAAACCAGACCATTTCAATATGTTCTCTATGAGACCAGACCATTTCAATACGTTCTCTATGAGAACAGACCATTTCAATACGTTCTATATGAAACCAGACCATTTCAATACGTTCTCTATGAGAACAGACCATTTCAATACGTTCTCTATGAAACCAGACCATTTCAATATGTTCTCTATGAAACCAGACCATTTCAATATGTTCTCTATGAGACCAGACCATTTCAATATGTTCTCTATGAGACCAGACCATTTCAATACGTTCTCTATGAGACCAGACCATTTCAATATGTTCTCTATGAGACCAGACCATTTCAATACGTTCTCTATGAGACCAGACCATTTCAAAACATTCTCTATGAGACGAGACCATTTCAATACGTTCTCTATGAAACCAGACCATTTCAATACGTTCTCTATGAGACCAGACCATTTCAAAACATTCTCTGTGAGACCAGACCATTTCAATACGTTCTCTATGAATCCAGACCAGACCATTTCAATACGTTCTCTATGAGACGAGACCATTTCAATACGTTCTCTATGAAACCAGACCATTTCATTATGTTCTCTATGAGACCAGACCATTTCAATACGTTCTCTATGAGACCAGACCATTTCAATACGTTCTCCATGAGACGAGACTATTTCAATACGTTCTCTATGAAACCAGACCATTTCAATACGTTCTCTATGAGAAAAGACCATTTCAAAACATTCTCTATGAGACCAGACCATTTCAATACGTTCTCTATGAGAACAGACCATTTCAATACGTTCTCTATGAGACGAGACCATTTCAATACGTTCTCTATGAAACCAGACCATTTCAATACGTTCTCTATGAGACCAGACCATTTCAATACGTTCTCTATGAAACCAGACCATTTCAATATGTTCTCTATGAAACCAGACCATTTCAATACGTTCTCTATGAGACGAGACCAGACCATTTCAATACGTTCTCTATGAGACGAGACCAGACCATTTCAATACGTTCTCTATGAGACCAGACCATTTCAATACGTTATCTATGAAACCAGACCATTTCAATACGTTCTCTATGAGACGAGACCAGACCATTTCAATACGTTCTCTATGAGACGAGACCAGACCATTTCAATACGTTCTCTATGAGACCAGACCATTTCAATACGTTATCTATGAAACCAGACCATTTCAATATGTTCTCTATGAAACCGGACCATTTCAATACGTTCTCTATGAATCCAGACCAGACCATTTCAATACGTTCTCTATGAATCCAGACCAGACCATTTCAATACGTTCTCTATGAGACCAGACCATTTCAATACGTTCTCTATGAAACCAGACCATTTCAATACGTTCTCTATGAGACCAGACCATTTCAATACGTTCTCTATGAAACCAGACCATTTCAATACGTTCTCTATGAAACCAGACCATTTCAATACGTTCTCTATGAGACGAGACCAGACCATTTCAATACGTTCTCTATGAGACGAGACCAGACCATTTCAATACGTTCTCTATGAGACCAGACCATTTCAATATGTTCTCTATGAAACCAGACCATTTCAATACGTTCTCTATGAAACCAGACCATTTCAATATGTTCTCTATGAAACCAGACCATTTCAATATGTTCTCTATGAAACCAGACCATTTCAATATGTTCTCTATGAAACCAGACCATTTCAATACGTTCTCTATGAAACCAGACCATTTCAATACGTTCTCAATGAAACCAGACCATTTCAATACGTTCTCTATGAGACCAGACCATTTCAATACGTTATCTATGAAACCAGACCATTTCAATACGTTCTCTATGAAACCAGACCATTTCAATACGTTCTCTATGAAACCAGACCATTTCAATACGTTCTCTATGAAACCAGACCATTTCAATACGTTCTCTATGAGACCAGACCATTTCAATACGTTCTCTATGAGACCAGACCATTTCAATACGTTCTCTATGAGACGAGAACAGACCATTTCAATAGGTTCTCTATGAGACCAGACCATTTCAATACGTTATCTATGAAACCAGACCATTTCAATACGTTCTCTTTGAGACCAGACCATTTCAATATGTTATCTATGAAACCAGACCATTTCAATATGTTCTCTATGAAACCAGACCATTTCAATACGTTCTCTATGAAACCAGACCATTTCAATATGTTCTCTATGAATCCAGACCATTTCAATATGTTCTCTATGAAACCAGACCATTTCAATACGTTCTCTATGAGACCAGACCATTTCAATACGTTCTCTATGAAACCAGACCAGACCATTTCAATACGTTCTCTATGAAACCAGACCATTTCAATACGTTCTCTATGAAACCAGACCATTTCAATACGTTCTCTATGAGACCAGACCATTTCAATACGTTCTCTATGAAACCAGACCATTTCAATACGTTCTCTATGAATCCAGACCATTTCAATATGTTCTCTATGAATCCAGACCAGACCATTTCAATATGTTCTCTATGAATCCAGACCAGACCATTTCAATACGTTCTCTATGAAACCAGACCATTTCAATACGTTCTCTATGAAATCAGACCATTTCAATACGTTCTCTATGAGACCAGATCATTTCAATACGTTCTCTATGAAACCAGACCATTTCAATACGTTCTCTATGAAACCAGACCATTTCAATATGTTCTCTATGAAACCAGACCATTTCAATACGTTCTCTATGAAACCAGACCATTTCAATATGTTATCTATGAATCCAGACCATTTCAATATGTTCTCTATGAATCCAGACCAGACCATTCCAATACATTTTATATTGTGGGAACCTGCACAATGTTATTACAAGACATTATTTAGATACATTGTTAAACATGCGTTATTTACCCACACTCTACCCCAGCCAGGTGCACATTGGAGGTGGGACAATAAATAAATAGCCCCAGGACCAGCCTGTCAGCAACCAGCCCCAGGACCAGCCTGTCAGCAACCAGCCCCAGGACCAGCCTGTCAGCAACCATCCCCAGGACCAGCCTGTCAGCAACCAGCCCCAGGACCAGCCTGTCAGCAACCAGCCCCAGGACCAGCCTGTCAGCAACCATCCCCAGGACCAGCCTATCAGCAACCAGCCCCAGGACCAGCCTATCAGCAACCAGCCCCAGGACCAGCCTGTCAGCAACCAGCCCCAGGACCAGCCTGTCAGCAACAAGCCCCAGGACCAGCCTGTCAGCAACCATCCCCAGGACCAGCCTATCAGCAACCAGCCCCAGGACCAGCCTGTCAGCAACCATCCCCAGGACCAGCCTATCAGCAACCAGCCCCAGGACGAGGATCAGCCTGTCAGCAACAATCTCCAGGAGGAGAGGAAAGGAGAGGAGAGGAGAGGAGAGGAGAGGAGAGGAGAGGAGAGGAGAGGAGAGGAGAGGAGAGGAGAGGAGAGGAGAGGAGAGGAGAGGAGAGGAGAGGAGAGGAGAGGAGAGGAGAGGAGAGGAGAGGGGGGATTGGAGAGGAGAGGCGATGAGGGGAGAGTAGGGGAGAGAGAGAGAGAGAGAGAGAGAGAGAGACAGGAGAGGAGAGGAGAGAGAGAGAGAGAGAGAGAGAGAGAGGGGAGAGGAGAGGAGAGGAGAGGAGAGGAGAGGAGAGGAGAGGAGAGGAGAGGAGAGGAGAGGAGAGGAGAGGAGAGAGAGGAGAGGAGAGACAGGATTAGGCATTACATTTCCTCAAGTCTTTTTTTCGGGAAGCTTTTCCTTTCCTGTCTGCCACCTTGGAATCTGTCGGGGCTTTGCCTTGTTACGGGAAGAGGAACAACCAGCCGGTTGTTTAATGTCTTTCAATCAGTGTCAGCTATGAATATTCATACCAAGTGAAATGTAAGCCTCTGAAATACAATACATTATTTACCGTCATGACACATTTTATACATACATACAGCTTGACTCAATTACCTGACACGACTGCTACGTGCTAAATGGTGTAATTCGCCTTGGAGATCGAGAAAGATATTTGAAACTTTCTGAAGCTTTTTTTTTTACAGTATTAAACAGCTGTTGACAACATCACACATATTTTTTACATACGTTCCTATGGGGAACAACATAACTATAACTTGTTGCCCTTCAATACATCAATATTATATTGTGTCATGGAATAAGAATGACCTGGATGGGTATGAGCTGTATTCTGTTAGACTGGAGTCAGGGGGCTGACAGGAGCTGTGTGTGTTAGACTGGAGTCAGGGGGCTGACAGGAGCTGTGTGTGTTAGATTGAGTCAGGGGGCTGACAGGAGCTGTGTCTGTTAGACTGGAGTCAGGGGGCTGACAGGAGCTGTATGTGTTAGACTGGAGTCAGGGGGCTGACAGGAGCTGTATGTGTTAGACTGGAGTCAGGGGGCTGACAGGAGCTGTATCTGTTAGACTGGAGTCAGGGGGCTGACAGGAGCTGTATGTGTTAGACTGGAGTCAGGGGGCTGACAGGAGCTGTATTCTGTTAGACTGGAGTCAGGGGGCTGACAGGAGCTGTATCTGTTAGACTGGAGTCAGGGGGCTGACAGGAGCGGTGTCTGTTAGACTGGAGTCAGGGGGCTGACAGGAGCTGTATGTGTTAGACTGGAGTCAGGGGGCTGACAGGAGCTGTATCTGTTAGACTGGAGTCAGGGGGCTGACAGGAGCTGTTTCTGTTAGACTGGGGTCAGGGGGCTGACAGGAGCTGCATTCTGTTAGACTGGAGTCAGGGGGCTGACAGGAGCTGTTTCTGTTAGACTGGAGTCAGGGGGCTGACAGGAGCTGTATTCTGTTAGACTGGAGTCAGGGGGCTGACAGGAGCTGTTTCTGTTAGACTGGAGTCAGGGGGCTGACAGGAGCTGCATTCTGTTAGACTGGAGTCAGGGGGCTGACAGGAGCTGTATGTGTTAGACTGGAGTCCGGGGGCTGACAGGAGCTGCATTCTGTTAGACTGGAGTCAGGGGGCTGGGTGTCTTTCCATTAGATAAGTACTGCATTTTATCTCTACTCTGTCTGTTCTGTCACATCACCCATTTTATCACTACTCTGTCTGTTCTGTCACATCACCCATTTTATCACAATTCTGTCTGTTTTGTCACATCACCCAGCCAGAAGAGGCTTTCCTTTCAGAATGTGTTTGATTCTCCTGAGTTCCACTTTGTTCTAGAATATTATGCGTGGAATGTGTTCCCCAGAAATCCTGTGTCCCCAGAAGTCCTGTGTTCCTGGAAGTCCTGTGTTCCCCGGAAGTCCTGTGTTCCTGGAAGTCCTGTGTTCCTGGAAGTCCTGTGTTCCCCGGAAGTCCTGTGTTCCTGGAAGTCCTGTGTTCCTGGAAGTCCTGTGTTCCCCGGAAGTCCTGTGTTCCTGGAAGTTCTGTATAGGTGTATAGGTGTTCTGTATAGATATAATAGGTGTATCATACCCAAGGAGTCAGGGGGCTGACAGGAGCTTGTCTCCAAGTTCTCTGTTCAGGGAAAGGACCAGTTTGGTAAATTATCACAAGAGCTGGAAAATAATTTAGATCCTCAGTCTCTGGTTGAAACATTCCAATGTCAGTATGTATAACAAATCTTTGCTGAATGTATTTTCCTTATGAGCTGGGATTGGGATCAGGCTTTGGCCATTCTACCTCAGCATTAGAAGGAGAAGTAATCTAAAACAAAGATCAAGTAAAATCCACAAGTATGATATGTGTATATTGTATGTGTATTAGATGTATCCTCTGTGTCTGTGAATCACCGAGGTCTCAGGGTAGACACCTGCTTCGCTGCTAGTGCACTCTTATTGTCAGTGCTTTACCTCAGAGCTGTTTATAGGCTGTTCCACTTTACCCCACGTTCCCATTCACGTCTCCACCGGAAAAGACTTTAAGGACACTCCTGAGCTGGCAAATCATATTTCAATTTAAGAAAAAAAATACAAATTAGGTTATGGTTAAGGTTAGGGTTAGGGTTAGGATAAGAGTCCGTTTTAGATTTTGAATAGTCGTTTTACAGGTCAGGAGTGTCCTTATAGCCTTTCCTCTACCCACCATGTCTCCAAAGCCCCTTTAGAAGGATATGACTCCATCTAGTGGCCCTACAAGCTTCCTTCAGGCCAGCCAGACAACACTAGGCAAACACACCAAAGGAGGTTGGTGGCACCTGAATTGGGGAGGAGGAGCTCGTGGTAATAGATGGAGTGGAATCAGTGGAATGGTATCCAATACATCAAACACATGGTTTGAGGAGAGGAAGAGGAAGAGGACAGGAAGAGCCAGTCCTTGGTTAGAGGAGAGGAAGAGCCAGTCCTTGGTTAGAGGAGTGGAAGAGGAGAGGAAGAGCCAGTCCTTGGTTAGAGGAGAGGAAGAGACAGTCCTTGGTTAGAGGAGAGGAAGAGGAGAGGAAGAGCCAGTCCTTGGTTAGAGGAGAGGAAGAGCCAGTTCTCGGTTAGAGGAGAGGAAGAGCCAGTCCTTGGTTAGAGGAGAGGAAGAGGAGAAGAAGAGACAGTCCTTGGTTAGAGGAGAGGAAGAGGAGAAGAAGGCCAGTCCTCAGTTAGAGGAGAGGAAGAGCCAGTCCTTGGTTAGAGGAGAGGAAGAGGAGAGGAAGAGCCAGACATTGGTTAGAGGAGAGGAAGATGAGAGGAAGAGACAGTCCTTGATTAGAGGAGAGGAAGAGGAGAAGAAAAGCCAGTCCTTGGTTAGAGGAGAGGAAGAGGAGAGGAAGAGACAGTCCTTGGTTAGAGGAGAGGAAGAGGATAAGAAGAGCCAGTCCTTGGTTAGAGGAGAGGAAGAGGGGAGGAAGAGACAGACAGTGGTTAGAGGAGAGGAAGAGGAGAAGAAGAGCCAGTCCTTGGTTAGAGGAGAGGAAGAGGAGAGGAAGAGCCAGTCCTTGTTTAGAGGAGAGGAAGAGGAGAGGAAGAGCCAGTCCTTGGTTAGAGGAGAGGAAGAGACAGTCCTTGGTTAGAGGAGAGGAAGAGGAGAGGAAGAGCCAGTCCTTGGTTAGAGGAGAGGAAGAGGAGAAAAAGATCCAGTCCTTGGTTAGAGGAGAGGAAGAGACAGTCCTTGGTTAGAGGAGAGGAAGAGGAGAGGAAGAAACAGTCCTTGGTTTGAGGTGAGGAAGAGGAGAGGAAGAGCCAGTCCTTGGTTAGAGGAGAGGAAGAGGAGAAGAAGAGACAGTCCTTGGTTAGAGGAGAGGAAGAGGAGAAGAAGGCCAGTCCTCAGTTAGAGGAGAGGAAGAGCCAGGCCTTGGTTAGAGGAGAGGAAGAGGAGAGGAAGAGCCAGTCATTGGTTAGAGGAGAGGAAGAGGAGAAGAAGAGACAGTCCTTGGTTAGAGGAGAGGAAGAGGAGAAGAAGGCCAGTCCTCAGTTAGAAGAGAGGAAGAGCCAGTACTTGGTTAGAGGAGAGGAAGATGAGAGGAAGAGACAGTCCTTGATTAGAGGAGAGGAAGAGGAGAAGAAGAGCCAGTCCTTGGTTAGAGGAGAGGAAAAGGAGAGGAAGAGACAGTCCGTGGTTAGAGGAGAGGAAGAGGAGAAGAAGAGCCAGTCCTTGGTTAGAGGAGAGGAAGAGGAGAGGAAGAAACAGTCCTTGGTTAGAGGAGAGGAAGAGGAGAGGAAGAGCCAGTCCTTGGTTAGAGGAGAGGAAGAGACAGTCCTTGGTTAGAGGAGAGGAAGAGGAGAGGAAGAGCCAGTCCTTGGTTAGAGGAGAGGAAGAGGAGAAAAAGAGCCAGTCCTTGGTTAGAGGAGAGGAAGAGACAGTCCTTGGTTAGAGGAGAGGAAGGGGAGAGGAAGAGCCAGTCCTTGGTTAGAGGAGAGGAAGAGGAGAAGAAGAGCCTGTCCTTGGATAGAGGAGAGGAAGAGACAATCCTTGGTTAGAGGAGAGGAAGAGGAGAGGAAGAAACAGTCGTTGGTTTGAGGTGAGGAAGAGGAGAGGAAGAGCCAGTCCTTGGTTAGAGGAGAGGAAGAGACAGTCCTTGGTTAGAGGAGAGGAAGAGGAGAAGAAGAGCCAGTCCTCGGTTAGAGGAGAGGAAGAGCAAGTCCTTGGTTAGAGGAGAGGAAGAGGAGAAGAAGAGCCAGTCCTCGGTTAGAGGAGAGGAAGAGACAGTCCTTGGTTAGAGGAGAGGAAGAGGAGAATAAGAGCCAGTCCTCGGTTAGAGGAGAGGAAGAGCAAGTCCTCCGTTAGAGGAGAGGTAGAGCCAGTCCTCGGTTAGAGGAGAGGAAGAGCCAGCCCTCGGTTAGAGGAGAGGAAGAGACAGTCCTTGGTTAGAGGAGAGGAAGAGGAGAAGAAGAGCCAGTCCTCGGTTAGAGGAGAGGAAGAGGAGAAGAAGAGCCAGTCCTCAGTTGGAGGAGAGGAAGAGACAGTCCTCGGTTAGAGGAGAGGAAGAGCCAGTCCTTGGTTAGAGGAGAGGAAGAGACAGTCCCTGGTTAGAGGAGTGGAAGAGCCAGTCCTTGGTTAGAGGAGAGGAAGAGCCAGTCCTTGGTTAGAGGAGAGGAAGAGCCAGTCTTTGGTTAGAGGAGAGGAAGAGACAGTCCTTGGTTAGAGGAGAGGAAGAGGAGAAGAAGAGCCAGTCCTCGGTTAGAGGAGAGGAAGAGCCAGTCCTTGGTTAGAGGAGAGGAAGAGACAGTCCTTGGTTAGAGGAGAGGAAGAGACAGTCCTTGGTTAGAGGAGAGGAAGAGCCAGTCCTTGGTTAGAGGAGAGGAAGAGACAGTCCTTGGTTAGAGGAGAGGAAGAGACAGTCCTTGGTTAGAAGAGAGGAAGAGCCAGTCCTTGGTTAGAGGAGAGGAAGAGGAGAAGAAGTGCCAGTCCTTGGTTAGAGGAGAGGAAGAGGAGAAGAAGAGCTAGTCCTTGGTTAGAGGAGAGGAAGAGGAGAAGAAGAGCCAGTCCTTGGTTAGAGGAGAGGAAGAGGAGAAGAAGAGCCAGTCCTCCGTTAGAGGAGAGGAAGAGCCAGTCCTCAGTTAGAGGTGAGGAAGAGCCAGTCCTCGGTTAGAGGAGAGGAAGAGGAGAAGAAGAGCCAGTCCTCGATTAGAGGAGAGGAAGAGGAGAAGAAGAGCCAGTCCTCGGTTAGAGGAGAGGAAGAGGAGAAGAAGAGCCAGTCCTCCGTTAGAGGAGAGGAAGAGCCAGTCCTCCGTTAGAGGAGAGGAAGAGCCAGTCCTCAGTTAGAGGTGAGGAAGAGCCAGTCCTCGGTTAGAGGAGAGGAAGTGGGGGAAGAAAATTATTTTCCCCCGGTTAACACTGTAATGAAAGAGAACATCTCCTGGGACATGTAATCTTTGTAAGCTTATTATTATCATAATGCCACAATAAAGTTGCCTCTGTCGTATTAATTTGCTCTACTTTTTGTCAATTCTAATGTAGTTGTCTCTGTCATATCTATTTGGGCAGATTCCGACGTGTAAAGAAATAATGGCTGAGGCCTGGCTGGGGCTTTGCTTCTGTAGTCATAGCATTTGCCACCTCTGTCAGGCCTTATGTGACAGGCCAATTTCCACACTTAATAAGCCTAAGACACACTTTTTGAAATAATCGTATTAGCGTTTTTTTAGGTGAAAATGTGTCTGATTTTTGGACTGGGCTGAGAGGAAGTCCTTGATTCAGTAAAATTACACCTTTCACTGTCCTGTAATAGAGGCCTTTCACTGTCCTGTAATAGAGGCCTTTCACTGTGCTGTAATAGAGGCTTTTCACTGTCCTGTAATAGAGGCCTTTCACTGTGCTGTAATAGAGGCCTTTCACTGTCCTGTAATAGAGGCTTTTCACTGTCCTGTAATAGAGGCCTTTCACTGTCCTGTAATAGAGGCCTTTCACTGTCCTGTAATATAGGCTTTTCACTGTCCTGTAATAGAGGCCTTTCACTGTCCTGTAATAGAGGCCTTTCACTGTGCTGTAATAGAGGCCTTTCACTGTCCTGTAATAGAGGCTTTTCACTGTCCTGTAATAGAGGACTTTCACTGTCCTGTAATAGATGCCTTTCACTGTCCTGTAATAGATGCCTTTCACTGTCCTGTAATAGAGGCTTTTCACTGTCCTGTAATAGAGGCCTTTCACTGTCCTGTAATAGAGGCTTTTCACTGTCCTGTAATAGAGGCCTTTCACTGTCCTGTAATAGATGCCTTTCACTGTCCTGTAATAGAGGCTTTTCACTGTCCTGTAATAGAGGCCTTTCACTGTCCTGTAATAGAGGCCTTTCACTGTCCTGTAATAGAGGCCTTTCACTGTCCTGTAATAGAGGCCTTTCACTGTCCTGTAATAGAGGCCTTTCACTGTCCTGTAATAGAGGCCTTTCACTGTCCTGTAATAGAGGCCTTTCACTGTCCTGTAGTAGAGGCCTTTCACTGTCCTGTAATAGAGGCCTTTCACTGTCCTGTAATAGAGGCTTTTCACTGTCCTGTAATAGAGGCCTTTCACTGTGCTGTAATAGAGGCCTTTCACTGTCCTGTAATAGAGGCTTGTCACTGTCCTGTAATAGAGGCCTTTCACTGTCCTGTAATAGAGGCCTATCACTGTCCTGTAATAGAGGCTTTTCACTGTCCTGTAATAGAGGCCTTTCACTGTCCTGTAATTGAGGCCTTTCACTGTCCTGTAATAGAGGCCTTTCACTGTCCTGTAATAGAGGCCTTTCACTGTCCTGTAATAGAGGCCTTTCACTGTGCTGTAATAGAGGTATTTCACTGTCCTGTAACAGAGGCCTCACACAGACATAACTTCTGATGTCTCAATCTCTTGCTGTCTCTTCACAAGGCCTGTCCAGACATCAGGATGTGAAGAAGCCTGTCCAGGCAGCAGGGGGTGAAGAGGCCTGTCCAGGCAGCAGGGGGTGAATAGGCCTGTCTAGGCAGCAGGGGGTGAAGAGGCCTGTCCAGGCAGCAGGGGGTGAAGAGGCCTGTCCAGGCAGCAGGGGGTGAAGAGGCCAGTCCAGGCAGCAGGGGGTGAAGAGGCCTGTCCAGGCAGCAGGGGGTGAAGAGGCCAGTCCAGGCAGCAGGGGGTGAAGCGGCCTGTCCAGGCAGCAGGGGGTGAAGAGGCCTGTCCAGGCAGCAGGGGGTGAAGAGGCCTGTCCAGGCAGCAGGGGGTGAAGAGGCCTTTCCAGGCAGCAGGGAGTGTGGACTGTATCTCCCATGGCTGGGGAAAGCAGGGGAGAGAGGACTGTATCTCCCATGGCTGGGGAAAGCAGGGGAGAGAGGACTGTATCTCCCATGGCTGGGGAAAGCAGGGGAGAGTGGACTGTATCTCCCATGGCTGGGAAAGCAGGGGAGAGAGGACTGTATCTCCCATGGCTGGGGAAAGCAGGGGAGAGAGGACTGTATCTCCCATGGCTGGGAAAGCAGGGGAGAGAGGACTGTATCTCCCATGGCTGGGGAAAGCAGGGGAGAGAGGACTGTATCTCCCATGGCTGGGGAAAGCAGGGGAGAGTGGACTGTATCTCCTAGCTGTCCGTTACATTAGTGTTCACTTCTCCACTTTCCCCAGCCAGTATCAAATAGTGGTGTTTTTATCCAAGATTTCCCCTTACAGGATAGAGACATTCATTCTTACATTTGTCTATTAATTCATTCCCTCATCTTCATTCTTGCTGTTGGGAATATAAAACATCTAGGTTAGGCGATATCGTAGGAGGGTCCTTTATTCTAGAATAACAGCAAGCTGTTTTGTGCACATATCATGCATGCTTGTACGCTGTGCAATATGCAAAGGTTCTTATCAGCGTGATTATGGTACAGTGTAGATGGGGTAGATTATTTTGAGTTTACCAAGATGCCTCAGCGAAGTCACATGGGAAATACGCCTACTGTGTTTTTCTAATAAACTATCTCAGTAATACGTACCTGCTATACCCTACTGCTACACGACATGACGTCGGCGTTCCAATTCATCCCAAAGGTGTTCGATGAGGTTGAGGTCAGGGCTCTGTGCAGGCCAGTCAAGTTCTTCCACACCAATATCGACAAACCATTTCTGTATAGACCTCGCTTTGTGTATGGGGGCGTTGTCATGCTGAAACAGGAAAAGTGCCTTCCCCAAACTGTTCCCACAATTTTGGAAGCACATAATTGTCTACAATGTCATTGTATGCTGTAGCTTTAAGATTTCCCTTCAAATCAAATCAAATCACATGTTATTGGTCACATACACATGGTTAGCAGATGTCATTGCGAGTGTAGCGAAATGCTTGTGCTTCTAGTTCCGACAGTGCAGCAATATCTAACAAGTGATATCTAACAATTACACAACATATACACAATACACACAATCGAAGTAAAGGATTGGAATATGAATATATACATGAGCGATGACCGAGCGGCAAGATAAAATAGATGGTATGAAATACAATATACAATATGTATATATATATATATATATATATATATATATATATATATATATATATATATATACGGATGAGATGAGTAATGCAAGATATGTAAACATTCTTAAAGTGGCATTATCAAGGTGACTGTATGCAAGCAGCAGCCTCTCTATGTTAGTGATGGCTGTTTAACAGTCTGATGGCCTTGAGATAGAAGCTGTTTTTCAGTCTCTCGGTCCCAGCTTTGATGCACCTGTACTGACCTCGCCTTCTGGATGATAGCGGGGTGAACAGGCAGTGGCTCGGGTGGTTGTTATCCTTGATTATCTTTTTTTGGCCTTCCTGTGACATCGGGTGGTGTAGGTGTCCTGGAGGGCAGGTAGTTTGCCCCCGGTGATGCGTTGTGCAGACCTCACTACCCTCTGGAGAGCCTTACGGTTGTGGGTGGTGCAGTTGCTGTACCAGGCGGTGATACAGTGTCAAGGGATGACGCTGGAGAGGAGAAGCAAGTACAAGGAGTCAAACATTTAATAGGGACATAGAACGAGACAGGAACAGCGTCACACACAACAAAAGACAAATGACAATGAATACAGCAGTGGGGAATTGACAAATAATAAACAGGTGATGAGTGAGTGGGTCCAGGGGAGTCCAATATCGCTGATGCTCGAGACGAAGGAAGGCAGGTGTGCGTAACTGATGATGGCAGGAGTGCGTGATGCAGGTAAACCATGAAAAACAGACCCAGACCATTAATCCTCCTCCACCAAACTTTAAAGATGGCACTACTGTATACATTCGGGCAGGTAGTGTTCTCCTGGCACCCAGATTTGTCCGTCCGACTACAAGATGGTGAAGTGTGATTCATCACTCGAGAGAACAGTGTTTCCACTGGTCCAGAGTTCAATGGCGGTGAGCTTTACACCACTCCAGCCGACACTTGGCATTGTGAATGGTGATCTTAGGTCTGTGTGCGACTGCGCGGCCACGGAAAACCATTTCATGAAGCTCCCGATGAACAGTTATTGTGCTGACGTTACTTCCAGAGGCTGTTTGGAACAAGGTACAAGGTAGTGAGTGTTTCAACTGAGGTCAGATGATTTTTACGCGCTTCAGCACTCAGCATTCCCGTTCTTTGAGCTGGTGTGGCCTACAACGTCACGGCTGAGCCACTTGTTGATCATAGACGTTTCCACTTCACAATAGCAGCACTTACAGTTGACCCGAGGCAGCTCTATCTGACTTGCTGGAAAGGGGGCATCCTATGACAGTGCCACTTTGAAAGTCACTGAGCTCTTCAGCAAGAGCTGCCAATGTCTGTCTCTGGAGATTGCATGGCTGTGTGCTCAATTTTACACACCTGTCAGCAGCGGGTGGGACTGAAATAGCAAAATCCACTAATGGGTGTCCACATGCTTTTGTATATATGGTGTATATAGTTTCACCTTCATGCTACAAATAGTGTCATACTGGTGACATTTTTTTATTGTCCTAACGCTAGTTAAAGGAGCGATTCTTCCATACACATAGTTTGTTGTCTGCCAGCGATTTTGCTGTTTTGGGGATTGGTACCTTGCTCACTGCCTGTAATAACGATTGTCTTAACATCATGCACACTCTGGCGGTTAACCAGCCGTCAATGTCTCACAGGCAAAATATCAACCCGTTAAACAACGCTGGTTGGCCAGCAGGGTGGAAAACCTGCTGGGTCAGGTTGTTGTGGAGGTCCTGGCCTGGTTCTGGGGTAGCTGGCCAACAACTAGTCCCTATCAACCTAATTATTATCCTTATGACCTATATATACTCCCTATTACCTGTACCCTATATATATACTCCCTACTACCTATACCCTATATATATACTCCCTATTACCTGTACCCTATATATACTCCCTATACTCTATATCTACTCCCTACTACCTAAACCCCATATATATACTCCCTACTACCTATACCCTATATATATACTCCCTACTACCTATACCCTATATATATACTCCCTACTACCTATACCCCATATATATACTCCCTACTACCTATACCCTATATATATACTCCCTACTACCTATACCCTATATATATACTCCCTACTACCTAAACCCTATATATACTCCCTACTACCTATACCCTATATATATACTCCCTACTACCTAAACCCCATATATATACTCCCTACTACCTATACCCTATATATATACTCCCTACTACCTATACCATATATATATATATATATATATACTCCCTACTACCTATAACCTATACATATACTCCCTATACCTTATATATATACTCCCTACTACCTATAACATATATATACTCCCTACTACCTATACCCTATATATACTCCCTACTACCTATAACCTATACATATACTCCCTACTACCTATACCCTATGTATACTCCCTACTATCTAAACCATGTATATATACTCCCTACTACCTATACCATATATATATGCTCCCTACTACCTATACCCTATCTATACTCCCTACTACCTATACCATATATATATATATATATATATACTCCCTACTACCTATAACCTATACATATACTCCCTATACCTTATATATATACTCCCTACTACCTATATTCTCCCTATACTCTATATCTACTCCCTATACCATATAAATCTACTCCCTATTACCTATACCATGTATATATAATCCCTACTACCTATACCCCATATTTACTCCCTACTACCTATACCCTATATATATACTCTCTACTACCTATAACCTATACACATACTCCCTATACTCTATATCTACTCCCTATACCATACATATACTCCCTAATACCTATATACTCCCTATACTCTATATCTACTACCTATACCCTATATATATACTCCCTATACTCTATATCTACTACCTATACCCTATATATATACTCCCTATACTCTATATCTACTACCTATACCCTATATATATACTCCCTATACTCTATATCTACTACCTATACCCTATATATATACTCCCTATACTCTATATCTACTCCCTATACCATATATACATACTCCCTACTACCTATATACTCCCTATATATGTAGTAGGGAGTATATATAGAGCAAAAGGATAATAATTAGGTTTTTAAGGATTAGGTGTAGGGGCAGCTACCCCAGAACAAGATCAGGACCTCCACAACAACTTAACCCAGCTTGTTTTCCGCCCTGCCTGCGGTGTTTAACGGGCTTGAAATGTTGCCTGTGAGACATGGACTGTAAACACTGCTGTTGGAAGTTGTGAGTATGAAGTTTCAGTGTCATAACTCACCGGCGGGAAATGAGACCGCTCACTGGGAGTTTGCGGTGGAGAACAAATGCTCGACGCTCTTCTCTCCCCTCGCTCCCCTCTCTCTGACGAGGAATGCTCACAGTGGAAAGCGATTTAGTAGTTAGGGTACGCCACTGCCTCTGTCTTTTATCCGCCGACCCCTGACCTCTAGCACATCTGAAAGCCTAGTTGGAGCCCAACACTAGGAAGGTTTGTATTCTCTTCGACTCTAAACTTTAATGGAAGAGAAGACATTACAAGTTGTTCTGCAACAAAGCAGCTTCCTCCTATCGGACCAGTTTAATGAACTCGGTTACCCTATACAGAATAGTGCATTACTTTTTACCTGGGACCTTTCAGTACAGGGTGCCATTTCCTGATGCATCCTGGGATATTGACCATTGGACTAGAATGTGGCCGTGCAGAAAGGACAGTTGGACGGTGAGAGTGATGCAGTTTCTCCTACCCCCGGCTAGATGGATTCCAGTTTTCAGGGCAGAGAAACGTATCTTGAGAAGTTGTGAAATGTCTCGGAGAGTGAAGGGGAGGGTTGAGGTAGTCCGTGGAGTGAAGGAGAGAGACGTCTTGGGGAGTGCAGGGGGGAGTCGTCTTGGGGAGTGGAGGGGAGGTGTGAAATGTCTCGGAGATTGGTGAGAGGGTTGCAGTGGGAAGTGTCGGTGTGAAATATCTTGGGGAAGGTCGTAGTGGGGAGGAGACGTGGGAAATATCTTGGGGAAGGTCGTAGTGGGGAGGAGACGTGGGGAATATCTTGGGGAGGGTTGAGGTAGTCCGTGGAGTGAAGGAGAGAAGAAGGTAGTGTGGTGGGGTGAAATGGAGGGTTGTGATGGGGAGTGGAGGAGGGAGTCGTCTTGGGGAGTGGAGGAGGGAGTCGTCTTGGGGAGTGGAGGGGGGAGTCGTCTTGGGGAGTGGAGGAGAGAGTCGTCTTGGGGAGTGGAGGAGAGAGTCGTCTTGGGGAGTGGAGGAGGGAGTCGTCTTGGGGAGTGGAGGTGGGAGTCGTCTTGGGGAGTGGAGGAGAGAGTCGTCTTGGGGAGTGGAGGAGGGAGTCGTCTTGGGGAGTGGAGGGGGGAGTCGTCTTGGGGAGTGGAGGGGGGAGTCGTCTTGGGGAGTGGAGGGGAGAGACGTCTTGGGGAGTGGAGGGGAGAGATGTCTTGGGGAGTGGAGGGGGGAGTCGTCTTGGGGAGTGGAGTAGGGAGTTGTCTTGGGGAGTGGAGGGGGGAGTCGTCTTGGGGAGTGGAGGGGGGAGTCGTCTTGGGGAGTGGAGGAAGGAGTCGTCTTGGGGAGTGGAGGGGAGAGACGTCTTGGGGAGTGGAGGGGAGAGATGTCTTGGGGAGTGGAGGGGGGAGTCATCTTGGGGAGTGGAGGGGGGAGTCGTCATGGGGAGTGGAGGGGAGAGATGTCTTGGGGAGTGGAGGGGAGCGACGTGGAGGAGAGAGACGTCTTGGGGAGTGGAGGGGAGAGACGTCTTTGGGAGTAGAGGGGGGAGTCGTCTTGGGGAGTGGAGGGGAGAGATGTCTTGGGGAGTGGAGGGGAGGGATGTGGAGGGGAGAGACGTCTTGGGGAGTGGAGGGGGAGTTGTCTTGGGGAGTGGAGGGAGAGATGTCTTGGGGAGTGGAGGGTAGAGATGTATTGGGGAGTGGAGGGGAGAGACGTCTTGGGGAGGGGAGAGACGTCTTGGGGAGTGGAGGGGGGAGTCGTCTTGGGGAGTGGAGGGGGGAGTCATCTTGGGGAGTGGAGGGGAGACATTGGACATTATAGGGTAGTACTATATAAACATTACAGATAGTACTTTATGTACATTACAGGAAAGTACTATATAGACATTACAGGGCAGTACTAGTACTATATAGACATTAAAGGGTAGTACTATATGGACATTACAGGGTGTACTAGTACTATATAGACATTACAGGGTAGCACTATATAGACATTGCAGGGTAATACTAGTACTATATAGACATTACAGGGTAGTACTATATAGACATTACAGGGTAATACTAGTACTATATAGACATTACAGGGTAGTACTATATGGATATTACAGGTAGTACTATATGTTCATTACAGGGTAGTACTATATAGACATTACAGGGTAGTACTATATAGACATTACAGGGTAGTACTATATAGACATTACAGGGTAATACTAGTACTATATAGACATTACAGGGTAGTACTATATGGATATTACAGGTAGTACTATATGTTCATTACAGGGTAGTACTATATAGACATTACAGGGCAGTACTACATGGACATTACGGGGAAATACTAGTACTATAAAGACATTACAGGGTAGTACTATATGGACATTACAGGGTAGTACTATATTGACATTACAGGGTAGCACTATATGGACATTACAGGGTAGTACTATTTGGACATTACAGGGTAGTACTAGTACTATATGTACATTACAGGGTAATACTAGTACTATATGTACATTACAGGGTAGTACTATATGGACATTACAGGGTAGTACTAGTACTATATGTACATTACAGTGTAATACTAGTACTATATGGACATTACAGGGTAATACTAGTACTATATGGACATTACAGGGTAATACTAGTACCATATGTACATTACAGGGTAGTACTAGTACTATATGTACATTACAGGGTAATACTAGTACTATATGTACATTACAGGGTAGAACTACATGGACATTACAGGGTAATACTAGTACTATATGGACATTACAGGGTAATACTAGTACCATATGTACATTACAGGGTAGTACTAGTACTATATGTACATTACAGGGTAATACTAGTACTATATGGACATTACAGGGTAGCACTATATGGACATTACAGGGGAGTACTATATGTACATTACAGGGTAGTACTAGTACCATATGTACATTACAGGGTAGTACTAGTAATATGTGTACATTACAGGGTAATACTAGTACTATATGTACATTACAGGGTAGTACTATGTGGACATTACAGGATAGTACTAGTACTATATGTACATTACAAGGTAATACTAGTACTATGTAGACATTACAGGGTAGTACTATATGGACATTACAGGGTAGTACTAGTACTATATGTACATTACAGGGTAGTACTATATGTACATTACAGTGTAATACTAGTACTATATGGACATTACAGGGTAGTACTATATGTACATTACAGTGTAATACTAGTACTATATGTACATTACAGTGTAATACTACTACTATATGGACATTACAGGGTAGTACTAGTACTATATGTACATTACAGGGTAGTACTAGTACTATATGTACATTACAGGGTAATACTATATGTATATTACAGGGTAGTACTATATGTACATTACAGGGTAGTACTATATGGACATTACAGGGTAGTACTATATGTACAGTACAGGGTAGTACTATATGTACATTACAGGGTAGTACAATATGTACATTACAGGGTGATACTATATGTATATTACAGGGTAGTACTATATGGACAATACAGGGTAATACTATATGTACATTACAGGGTAATACTATATGTACATTACAGGGTAGTACTAGTACTATATGTACATTACAGGGTAGTACTATATGTACATTACAGGGTAGTACTATATGTACATTACAGGGTAATACTAGTACTATATGTACATTACAGGGTAATACTAGTACTATATGGACATTACATGGTAGTACTAGTACTATATGTACATTACAGGGTAATACTATATGTACATTACAGGGTAGTACTAGTACTATATGTACAATACAGGGTAATACTAGTACTATATGTACATTACAGGGTAATACTAGTACTATATGGACATTACAGGGTAGTACTAGTACTATATGTACATTACAGAGTAGTACTAGTACTATATAGACATTACAGTGTAGTACTAGTACGATACGGACATTATGGGCCTCTTTGGTTTCTCCTGAGCTCTGGCATGTCGAACAGTTTCCGTTTTGATGATCTGAGGATGACTGTTATATACTGTAGACCAAACGTCTGGAGTCCTCTTCGTTATTCAAGACGAGGTGTTGTGGTTTTAATAATTCATAGTTCGGTCGGGCCAGACTGTTCAGCATCGCTTTCGCTCTGACCTTTACTCCTAGCACATTACTTTATTGCCAATGTCCTACTCTACTCTTCATACAGGCATAAGACATACTTCATAGCTTTTTTTTTTAAGTATTTTTTTTACTGTGCCAACATTTCAGCAATGTTAATACAGTAACAGCTGAGACAAGATAAAATGGACATAAATAGTCCCCCGAACAGGTTTCTCAGACATGCCTCTTCATACTATAGATCCCATGGAGTTTTCTCTCTACCAACGTTTCAGGTGTGTAATATTGTAGAGACGTCAAGCTGAGGCCAATAAAAGGCATCTGTCACACAGGAAATAGTCGAAGTCACTAAGCGGATTGTCTTTGGTTTCTCTAAGGGATTTCGTCATAGGTCTGGTGTCTCCTTGAGAATTGTACGATGCGTCTATCAGCGTCTCTAATGAATTCTTTATAGGTCTCTCGGTCTCTGAGGAACGTTGTCAAAGTTCTGTCTGTGTCCTTTAGGAATTTTGACAACGACAAAATCTTCTCCCCTTTTTCCTCCTCCTTCTCCTCCTCCTCCTCCTCCTTCACCTTCTAACCTGAAGCTCATCATTTAGAGAATCTATGAGGCGTGTGAAAGGTGATGGTCTTTATTGTTTGTATGTGATGTTTTTCCTTGTCAGATAAGAGCCGTGAACATGACAAAGTTATTCTACATTTCACTTGTCGATGAGCTTTAGGGATTTTGCTCCTCTTTAAAAATGAGAAAAACATTTTTGTTTTAAAACACCTTTTCTCGTAAAAAAATATATATATATTTAATGAGATGTGACAATCTTGTAAACATATTCTCTCTACTTCTCTCTCTATATCTACTCTATCCACACTAAATATCTACTCTCTGCACACTAAATATCTACTCTCTCCACACTAAATATCTACTCTCTCCACACTAAATATCTACTCTCGACACACTAAAAATGTTCTCTCGCCACCCTAAATATCTACTCTCTCCACACTAAACATCTTCTCTCTCCACACTAAATATCTTCTTTCTCCACACTAAAAATGTTCTCTCTCCACACTAAATATCTTCTCTCTCCACACTAAATATCTACTCTCTCCACACTAAATATCTACTCTCTCCAGACTAAATATTTTCTCTCTCCACACTAAATATCTTCTTTCTCCACACTAAAAATGTTCTCTCGCCACCCTAAATATCTACTCTCTGCACACTAAATATCTTCTCTCTCCAGACTAAATATCTACTCTCTCCACACTAAATATCTACTCTCTCCAGACTAAATATCTTCTCTCTCCACACTAAATATCTTCCTTCTCCACACTAAATATCTTCTCTCTCCACACTAAATATCTTCTCTCTCCACACTAAATATCTTCTTTCTCCACACTAAATATCTTCTCTCTCCAGACTAAATATCTTCTCTCTCCACACTAAATATCTTCTTTCTCCACACTAAATATCTTCTCTCTCCACACTAAATATCTTCTCTCTCCACACTAAATTGTAACTTGTCACCCCAAAGCATTCAGTGACACACTACACGGTCAGTAAGTATGCGGACAACCATGCAAATGAGTGGATTCGGCTCTTTCAGTCAACCCGTTGTTGACAGGTGCCTAATATCGAGCAAACAACCATGTAATCTCCAGAGACAAAAATTGGAAGTAGAATGGCTCGTACTTTTGGTCATGTAGTGTTATTCTGTAGAATAGTGGGTTGTGGGACTTTTCAATATTACAGCTCTGTGATAGGTTGGTCATCTTTTTTAACTCTATTGTTACACAGTAGTTACAGTAATGCTATTTGTCTATCCGCCCACTCCTCCATTGTCCCTGTCTGTAGTTTCTATGAGAGTAAACCACGCCCACTCCCTGTCTGTAGTTTCTATGAGAGTAAACCCCGCCCACTCCTCCATTGTCCCTGTCTGTAGTTTCTATGAGAGTAAACCCCGCCCACTCCTCCATTGTCCCTGTCTGTAGTTTCTATGAGAGTAAACCCCACCCACTCCTCCATTGTCCCTGTCTGTAGTTTCTATGAGAGTAAACCCCGCCCACTCCTCCATTGTCCCTGTCTGTAGTTTCTATGAGTAAACCCCGCCCACTCCTCCATTGTCCCTGTCTGTAGTTTCTATGAGTAAACCCCGCCCACTCCTCCATTGTCCCTGTCTGTAGTTTCTATGAGAGTAAACCCCGCCCACTCCTCCATTGTCCCTGTCTGTAGTTTCTATGAGAGTAAACCCCGCCCACTCCTCCATTGTCCCTGTCTGTAGTTTCTATGAGAGTAAACCCCGCCCACTCCTCCATTGTCCCTGTCTGTAGTTTCTATGAGTAAACCCCGCCCACTCCTCCATTGTCCCTGTCTGTAGTTTCTATGAGAGTAAACCCCGCCCACTCCTCCATTGTCCCTGTCTGTAGTTTCTATGAGAGTAAACCCCGCCCACTCCTCCATTGTCCCTGTCTGTAGTTTCTATGAGAGTAAACCCCGCCCACTCCTCCATTGTCCCTGTCTGTAGTTTCTATGAGAGTAAACCCCGCCCACTCCTCCATTTTCCCTGTCTGTAGTTCGTCTTGTATGGGGTTCATGAAGTAGGGGGGGTTTGCTTCGTCAAAACATAACACAAAGGAAAATAGTTCTCATGAACTCACCAGGAGAATTTATAAAACAGACGTTGTTTTGAAGGGGGGGGCTTTTTTTTTTTAAATGAGAAAACATTCTTTGAAGAATGGTTCACGGGCCTTCTGTCATTGTCCAAACAAGACCACTCCGTCCGCTTCTACTCTTTCATCCTCTCATAAAGTCAGTGTTTTGTAAAACCAAACCCGGCCTGTATTTTTACATCTGTGGCCGTCTCTAGGAGAGATCGAGAGGGAAGACCGGTTCGCACATCGTGGCTACGTCCCAAATGGTTCCTTATTCCCTATGAGGTACAACTCGGCCCATAGTAGTGCACTATATAGGCAACAGGGTGCAAATTGGAACACAGCCCTTACTGCCCTGTGGAGTCCTGACCAGCAGTATCAGTCATTTTGTCTCTCTCTCTCTCTTGCTCTCTCACTCTCTGGGGAGGGTCAGGGAGTGCTGGGTAGGGCTGTGGAATGGGGAGGGCTGGGGAGTGCTGTGGGATGGGGAGTGCTGGGAGGGCTGTGGGATGGGGAGGCTGGGTGATGGGGAGAGCTGTGGGATGGGGAGGGCTGGGAGGGCTGTGGGATGGAGATGGCTGGGAGGGCTATGGGATGGGGAGGGCTGGGGGGGGGCTGTGGGATGGGGAGGGCTGTGGGATGGCGAGGGCTGGGAGGGCTGTGGGATGGGGAGGCTGGGTGATGGGGAGGGCTGGGTGATGGGGAGGGCTGGGTGATGGGGAGGGCTGGGGAGGGCTGGGGAGGGCTGTGGGATGGGAAGGGCTGGGGAGGGCTGGAAGGGCTGTATGATGGAGAGGCTGGGCGATGGGGAGTCTGGGTGATGGGGAGGTCTGGGGAGAGCTGGGTGATGGGGAGGGATGGGGAGGGCTGGGTGATGGGGAGGTCTGTGGGATGGGGAGGGATGGGGAGGGCTGGGGAGGGCTGTGGGATGGGGAGGGCTGTGGGATGGGGAGGGATGGGGAGGGATGGGGAGGGCTGGGGAGGGCTGTGGGATGGGGAGGGATGGGGAGGGATGGGGAGGGCTGTGGGATGGGGAGGGCTGGGAGGGCTGTGGGATGGAGATGGCTGGGAGGGCTATGGGATGGGGAGGGCTGGGGGGGGGCTGTGGGATGGGGAGGGCTGTGGGATGGCGAGGGCTGGGAGGGCTGTGGGATGGGGAGGCTGGGTGATGGGGAGGGCTGGGTGATGGGGAGGGCTGGGTGATGGGGAGGGCTGGGGAGGGCTGTGGGATGGGAAGGGCTGGGGAGGGCTGGAAGGGCTGTATGATGGATAGGCTGGGCGATGGGGAGTCTGGGTGATGGGGAGGTCTGGGGAGAGCTGGGTGATGGGGAGGGATGTGGAGGCCTGGGTGATGGGGAGGTCTGTGGGATGGGGAGCGATGGGGAGGGCTGGGGAGGGCTGTGGGATGGGGAGGGCTGTGGGATGGGGAGGGATGGGGAGGGATGGGGAGGGCTGGGGAGGGCTGTGGGATGGGGAGGGATGGGGAGGGATGGGGAGGGCTGTGGGATGGGGAGGGCTGGGGAGGGCTGTGAGATGTGGAGGGATGGGGAGGGCTGTGGGATGGGGAGGGATGGGGAGGGCTGGGGAGTGCTGGGGAGGGCTGTATGATGGGGAGAGCTGGGTGATGGGGATGGCTGGGGAGGGCTGGGAAGGGCTGGGGAGGGCTGGGAAGGGCTGGGAAGGGCTGGGAAGGGCTGGGAAGGGCTGGGGAATGGGAAGGGCTGGGAAGGGCTGGGGAGGGCTGGGAAGGGCTGGGGAGGGCTGGGGAGGGCTGGGAAGGGCTGGGGAGGGCTGGGGAGGGCTGGGAAGGGCTGGGGAGGGCTGGGAAGGGCTGGGAAGGGCTGGGGAGGGCTGGGAAGGGCTGGGGGATGGGGAGGGCTGGGGGATGGGGAGGGCTGGGGAATGGGGAGGGCTGGGGGATGGGGAGGGCTGGGGGATGGGGAGGGCTGGACATATCAACTAACTAGTAAGCAGCTTATTTACAAGACATAGCGTCCTAAATAAAAAAGGTTCATTAGATCTGAGACACTTCCTGATTGGACCACTGAAGCTTTGTTCTTCTTTTTCTCTCATTCTCTCTCTTTCTTTCTCTCGCTCGCAATCTTTTTTTCTGTCTCTTTCTCTCTTTTTCTCTCTATATCTTTCTCTAATTTCGGAAGAAACATTTAGTTTAAATGCGTTCATATGGGGAACTGACTCGGTATCTCCTTTCACTCTATCTACCTATCAATTTCAATTCAATTCAAGGGGATTGCCAAAGCAAGTGAAATAGATAATATACAAAAGTGAAATAAACAATAAAAAATGAACAGTAAAAATTACCCTCACAAAAGTTCCAAGAGAATAAAGACATTTCAAACGTCATATTATGTATAAACTGTATACAGTGTTCCACCTCTCCCACAATAACTTTAAAGAATTCAAACTTGCAATGCTTTTTTTTTTCATGATTCGTTTTTGTTTTACGCATGAAACCGATGGGTCACTGTTCGTTGTTGGCATTTTCTGCCTTAGTTTGTTCACTGCCAATGAAGTCATTGGGTGTCTGTTCTTCACTGGTTGACCTTTTCTGGTGGCAACAGGTCACAAATCTTGCTGCTGTGATGTCACACTGTGGTATTTCACCCAGTAGATATTGGGGTTTAACAACATTTGATTTGTTTTCAAATTCTTTGTGGATCTGTATAATCTGAGGGAAATATGTCTCTCTAATATGGTCATATATTTGGCAGGAGGTTAGGAAGTGCAGCTCAGTTCCCACCTCATTTTGTGGGCAGTGTTGCACATAGCCTGTCTTCTCTTGAGAGCCATGTCTGCCTACGGCGGCCTTTCTCAATAGCAAGGCTATGCTCACTGAGTCTGTACACAGTCAAATATTTCCTTAAATTTGGGTCAATTACTGTGGTCAGGTATTCTGCCACTGTGAACTCCCTGTTTAGGGCCAGTCAGAGTGGTCAGGTATTCTGCCGCTGTGTACTCTCTGTTTAGGGCCAAATAGCTTTCTAGTTTGCTCAGTTTTTTTGTTAATTATTTCCACTGTGTCAAGTAATTATCTTTTTGTTTTCTCATGACTTGTTTGGGTCTAATTGTGTTGCTTTCCTGGGGCTCTGTGGGGTCTGTTTGTGTTTGTGAACAGAGCCCCAGGACCAGCTTGCTTACTCTCTTTCTGTCTCCCTCTCTCCTTCTCTCTCTCTCTGTCTTTCTTTCTCTCCATCTCTCTCCATATCTCTCTCTCTCTGTCTTTCTCTCTCTCCATATATATCTCTCTCATTTTCTCTTTTCCCCTCTCTCTCCTTCTCTCTCTCTGTCTTTCTCTCTCTCCATATCTCTCTCTATCTGTCTTTCTCTCTCACCATATCTATCTCTCTCATTTTCTCTTTTTCTCTCTCTCTCCATCTCTCTCTCCATCTCATTGTGTATCTCTGAGAGTGGATGGAGTCATAGAGGCCATATTCAGAAAGTGTTGTGGTTGTCAGTGTGTTTGTGAATAAGCTGTAGGCAGTGATGCCTATTATTTTATCCCCGTGTTTTCCCCAGAAAGCTCTTGACTGCATAATTATCAAACATCATCAGCCAGAGTTACAGCCACCAAGGACTTTGTTTTCTACAACTTTTCGTTCTCGGCCTGAAGGTTTTCCCCCGGCAAACCAAGTCTGTTTGTTCTTCCTGAAATTAGATTGGTTTAATTGCTGTGGAACAACAGCAGCACCACACAACAGCTATTCTAAGATCAGGCTGGCTAATTATGCTAATATGCTAATTCCATGGTTGTGATATGTTTACCAGGGGACGTGATGCGTGGTGGTTTGCTCTGTCATGAGGCAGGCTGTCTGTCGATCCACGCGGTCGCTCCGTTGTGAGATTTCTACACCTGAAGGCATAAGTACAGCTCTCTCCTTTCCTCTCTTCTCTTCTCCTCTCCTGTCAGCCATCCTGTCCGAGTCATTACCCTTGGACTGGAAGAAGATAAATATTGTTGCAGATGTCTTACTCGCTCTCCAAATGAGCTTTTCCAGGCCAGATTTATCAAGCCTTGGCGGGCGTTTAAACCTCCGCAACATGACGTGCCCCAGGACAGGAGAGAACAGTATGATTCTGGATCATCCACTTCTGTTATTTTCATGGGTTACGGCTGAGGACATGAGGACATAGACAAGTGATTTTCACTGATGTCCTTCACGATGTGTTATTTTTGCCTGTTGTGGTGTTTTACATCGATTTGATTTAAATATCTTTATATGCTAGGAAAATCATCAACATCTAGCTATGTGAATGACTCAGTTTAACACTCAGATATACATTCAGAACACATAAGCTATGTCCTTCAGTTTTAAAGGGATAGTTTGAAAAATGACCTCAGGGATACCATTTGTTTGTCTCTGAGTGCAGTTTGAATGAAGATGTAGGTAGTTTCTATTGTTAACTAGTGTTAGTGAAATGACAGGAAGTGTGAAGGAACAGCCAGCATGCTAGGTCTACGAGTGATAACTTGATTTACCTCCTGGTCAGGCTACTCTACATTCCAGACCTGGAGACAGACAGCCTCTAAGTTCCAGAACTGGAGACAGACAGCCTCTATGTTCCAGACCTGGAGACAGACAGCCTCTACGTTCCAGACCTGGAGACAGACAGCCTCTACGTTCCAGACCTGGAGACAGACAGCCTCTACGTTCCAGACCTGGAGACAGACAGCCTCTACGTTCCAGACCTGGAGACAGACAGCCTCTACGTTCCAGACCTGGAGACAGACATCTCAACATTCCAGACCTGGAGACAGACATCTCAACATTCCAGACCTGGAGACAGACATCTCAACATTCCAGACCTGGAGACAGACATCTCAACATTCCAGACCTGGAGACAGACATCTCAACATTCCAGACCTGGAGACAGACATCTCAACATTCCAGACCTGGAGACAGACATCTCAACACTCCAGACCTGGAGACAGACATCTCAACATTCCAGACCCGGAGACAGACATCTCAACATTCCAGACCTGGAGACAGACATCTCAACATTCCAGACCTGGAGACAGACATCTCAACATTCCAGACCTGGAGACAGACATCTCAACACTCCAGAACTGGAGACAGACATCTCAACACTCCAGAACTGGAGACAGACATCTCAACATTCCAGACCCGGAGACAGACATCTCAACACTCCAGACCTGGAGACAGACATCTCAACATTCCAGACCCGGAGACAGACATCTCAACATACGGTACTCTGATGTTAAACTGAAAATCCACACAACCTAACCTGGACCAGGTGCTTAGGAGATACTCTGATAGTAAACTGCATTTCCACAGAAAGCTGTGGGCTTAAATATGTGCCTGTCTCATTCTGGTCTTAGGCTGGAGGACTATGGGCCAGGCAGGCCAAGGAGGTGCTGTACTGACACATCTGTTGTGCCGGTGTGTGTTACATTCACCAGCACTATGAAAAGTTTAACTGTAGCCCTAGGATCCCAGACAGACAGACTACTTAGTGTGTGTGTTTGTGTGTGTGTGTGTGTGTGTGTGTGTGTTGTATTTACACGTTCTCTCTCTCAGGCTTGCCCCATATTTTCAAAGGATGAAAGTCCTATCCTTGTGACAACAGGCCTCCATGTTGAGCAACACGTAAAAGCCTCTCCTTTCTTCGCTGGACGCAGGGCGAGAACGGAAAGCCATCTCTGGGAAAAATTCATAGTCGTGGCAGTAAAAGTTGTGTATCTCAACCTGTTGGCTCTGAGGCCTGGCTTAACGATGCTCAGCGGAGTCTCCCGCGGAGAAGAGCCATATTTATGTTGGCAATAAATGCCAGGGAATTAAGATCATAAAACTGGATGACCACACAAAGATGTCATTAACTGCGAGGGGCGGCTGTTTGGTAAGAGCAGCTTTATTTATGCAGCGTGGATTGAAGTGAAACCGTCCTCTCTCGCTCTTTCTCTCCAACTACATCTCGCCCTTTGTTCTGTTGCTTTGTAGCTGCAATCACCGGGGTTCATCACACACGGGGTTCATCACACCCTAAATATCCCGCTCTGTTTGGAAAGAACTTTAGTATTACTACATCATCACAGATTTATTTTGTTTCTTTGCTGGGACACTGCTATTGTAGTATTACAGCTTGGTAAGGTAATAGCTTGGTAAGGTTGTAGGGTAATAGCTTGGTAAGGTTGTAGTGTAATAGCTTGGTAAGGTTGTAGTGTAATAGCTTGGTAAGGTTGTAGTATAATAGCTTGGTGAGGTTGTAGTGTAATAGCTTGGTAAGGTTGTAGGGTAATAGCTTGGTAAGGTTGTAGTGCAGTGCACAGAGATACCGTGACAAGAGCCTGAGGTCCATTGTGGTGCCGTTCATCCACCACCATCACCTCATGTTTCAGCATGATGAGATCCTGAGGCCCATTGTGGTGCCGTTCATCCACCACCATCACCTCATGTTTCAGCATGATGAGATCCTGAGGTCCATTGTGGTGCCATTCATCTACCACCATCACCTCATGTTTCAGCATGATGAGATCCTGAGGTCCATTGTGGTGCCGTTCATCCATCACCTCATGTTTCAGCATGATGAGATCCTGAGGTCCGTTGTGGTGCCATTCATCCACCACCATCACCTCATGTTTCAGCATGACGAGATCCTGAGGCCCATTGTCGTGCCTTTCATCCATCACCTCATGTTTCAGCATGATGACACACAACCCCATGTCACAAGGACCTGGGCACAATTCATAGAAGCTGAAAATGTCCCTGTTTTTCCATGGTCTGCATACTCAGACATGTCACCCGTTGAGCATGTTTGGGATGCTCTGGATCAACGTGTACGACAGCATGTTCCAGTTCCCACCAATATCCAGCAACTTCACACAGCCGTTGAAGAGGAATGGGGACAACATTCCACAGGCCACAATCAACAGCCTGATCAACTCTATGGAGATGTGTTGTACTCCATGAGGTAAATGGTGGTCACACCAGACACTGACTAGTTTTCTGATCCATGCCAATGACATATTTTTAAGGTACTGTGCATGTTACCCACAGATGCACATGTGTATTCCCATTCATATGAATTCCATAGATTAGGGCTGAAAATAATAATTTCAACTGACTGATTTTTTTTCTCAGTAAAACAAAATTCATGTTGAATATATATTTTTGTTCATTTTAATTAAATAGGAGTTGAGTGATACACAATATATGGTTACTCTTCTGTACTAAAGGCCTGTATTAAACAGTACTGTTCTCAACCACTGGGCCTGTAATAACCTGTATTGATATCATCCCCTGTGCCTGAATTAACCTGTATTGGTATCATCCCCTCGGGCCTGTATTGGTATCATCCCCTCGGCCTGTATTGGTATCAACCCCTGGGCCTGTATTAACCTGTATTGGTATCATCCCCTGGGCCTGTATTAACCTGTATTGGTATCATCCGCTGGGCCTGTATTAACCTGTATTGGTATCATCCCCTGGGCCTGCATTGGTATCATCCCCTGGGCCTGTATGAACCTGTATTGGTATCATCCCCTGGGCCTGTATTAACCTGTATTGGTATCAACCCCTGGGCCTGTATTAACCTGTATTGGTTTCATCCCCTGGGCCTGTATTGGTATCATCCCATGGGCCTGTATTGGTATCATCCCATGGGCCTGTATTAACCTGTACTGTTCTCATCCCCTGGGCCTGTATTAACCTATATTGGTATCATCCCCTTGGCCTGTATAACCTGTATTGGTATCATCCCCTGGGCCTGTATTAACCTGCATTGGTATCATCCCCTTTGCCTGTATTAACCTGTATTGTTATCATCCCCTGGGCCTGTATTGGTATCATCCCCTGGGCCTGTATTGATATCAACCCCTGGGCCTGTATTAACCTGTATTGGTATCATCCCCTTGGCCTGTATTAACCTGTATTGGTATCATCCCCTGGGCCTGTATTAACCTGTATTGGTATCATCCCCTGGGCCTGTATTAACCTGTATTGGTATCATCCCCTGGGCCTGTATTGGTATCATCCCCTGGGCCTGTATATCTTTAACATATATGACCATCAAGCAGTGCAGAAATTAGGTGGTGATCACACCAAACAGCTTTTCCTGTAGAAAATCATAACCGCGGCAACATCCACCTTGACCTTGGCAACCGGCCTGCCACCAATCATAAGACAGGTCATTTTGTCTAACTATGTCATATATAACTAAAGATTTCTGCACAGAAATTCAATTGTTTTCATTAACGCTTCAAAGTAATTTTAATTACACAATATGTTTTTAGCCTTGGGAGTGTTTTTCAGAGTGGTGTTTTTTGGTGAAAGGTAGAGAATCTTATGCGTCTAAATTAGTATTTTTGCCACATAAAAAAATACACAGATTCACGTGAATCTAATCTGGTTAATCAAGAGTTGAAAGGTCATAGTAAACGCTAAGAAGGTAACTAACCCCTGGGACATCAGCAGCAAACAGCTCCACAAAACTCACGAGTTGCTTATCTTGTTTCCTGTTCTTGTTGTAGCCTACAGTGTCTCGGGTCATGGAGGGAGTTTCAGAAAGTGAAGAATTTCCAATCTCTAATGTGTTTGTAATTAGTGTCTCTTCCCCGGTGGATCTCTTCTCATTAAGACGTTATGGTAATGAGTCTGCTGGTGAACAGACGTGTCAAACTGCCGTTAAACCGGAGATAGTCTGCCAACTGTTAGAAAAACGGACTTTATGAACACGCTCGTCCAGGACGAAGACAAAAGGTTAGTGTGAAATTAAATGTGAACCTAGTAACGGGACAATAGGATTGGATCTCCAATCATCGGTCTATCGGAGGCGTCAAAAAGAGAGAAGACAGAGACAAGGAGAAGGGGGGAGAGAGATGTCCACTACGACTATTATTATAGCTGTTGGTCCCACCATTTATTTATATATATTTTACATATAAATATATATTTTTGTATACTTTGACAATGTAAGTAATAATTAACTTGCCATGTCAATAAAGTAAATTGAATGGAATTGAATTGAGAGAGAGAGAGTGAGAAAATTGAGTGGAGAGAGAGAAAAAGGGGGGGAATGAGAGAAGGAGAGTGGAGAGAGAGAGAAAGAGGGGGAGAGAGAGGGAGAAAGAGAGAGAGATTGCCCTCCTCTGCCTCGCCTCCACATCTGTGTCCAGTAGATCAAGTGAGAGAGGAGCTAGAGGCAGCAGGGAAAGGGGGAGACAGGGCGGAGAGATGGAAAGCCTCCCCCACCCCCCCTCTGTCCTGTCTCTCCTTCCTCCTTCCCTTACCCTCCCCTCTTCCCCTCCTTCCTTCATCTCCCCCTTCCTCCTCCACTCCCTCCCCTCTTCCTACCACCTTCCACTCCCCTCCTCCTACCTCCCTCTCCTCCCCTCCCCTCCTCCTACCTCCTTCCCCTCCTCCTTCCCCTCCCCTCATCCTTCCCCTCATCCTACCTCCTTCCACTCCTCCTTCCCCTCCCCTCCTCCTACCTCCCTCCCCTCCTCCTACCTCCCTCCCCTCCTCCTAGCTCCCTCTCCTCCCCTCCTCCACTCCCTCCCCTCCTTCTACCTCCCTCAAATCCTCCTCCTCCTACCTCCCTCCCTCCTCCTACCTCCCTCCCTCCCCTCCTCCTTCCCCTCCCGTCCACTCCTCCTACCTCCCTCCCCTCCCCTCCCCTCCTCCTACCTCCTTCACCTCCCCTCCTCCTACCTCCTTCCCCTCCCCTCCTCCACTCCCTAACCTTCTCCTACCTCCCTCCCCTCCCCTCCTCTTACCTCCTTCCCCTCCACTCCTAACTACCTCCCTCCCATCCTCCTTCCCTCCCCTCCTCCCCTCCCCTCCTCCTACCTCCTTCTCCTCCTCCTACCTCCTTCCCCTCCCCTCCTCCTACCTCCCTCCCCTCCTTCCCCTCCCCTCCTCCTACATCCTTCGCCTCCCCTTCTCCTACCTCCTTCCCCTCCCCTCCTCCTACCTCCCTCCCCTCCTCCTCCACTCCCTCCCCTCCTCCACTCCCTCCCCTCCTCCTACTACCTCCCTCCCCTCCTCCTACCTCCCTCCCCTCCTCCTCCACTCCCTCCCCTCCTCCTCCACTTCCTCCTCTCCTCCTACCTCCTTCCCCTCCTCCTACCTCCCTCCCTCCTCTCCTCCTACCTCCCTCCCCTCCTCATTCCCCTCCCCTCCTCTTCCCTCCCTCCCTCCCCTCCTCCTTCCCCTCCCCTCCTCTTCCCTCCCTCCCTCCCCTCCTCCTCCCTCCATCCCCTCCTCCTTCCCCTCCCCTCCTCCTCCTTCCTTCCCTCCCTCCCCTCCTCCTCAACTCCCTCCCCTCCTCCTCCCTCCCTCCCCTCCTCTTCCCTCCCTCCCTCCCCTCCTCCTACCTCCTTCCCTCCCCTCCTCCTACCTCCCTCCCCTCCCCTCCACTCCCCTCTTCCTCCCTCCCTCCCTCCCTCCCTCCCTCCCCTCCTCCTCCCTCCCTCCCATCCTCCTTCCCCTCCCCTCCTCCTCCCGCCCTCCCCTCCTCCTCCTCCCTCCCTCCCCTCCTCCTCCACTCCCTCCCCTCCTCCTCCCTCCCTCCCCTCCTTCTACCTCCCTTCCCTCCTCCTCCACTCCCTCCCCTCCTCCTCCACTCCCTCCCCTCCTCCTACTACCTCCCTCCCCTCCTCCTACCTCCCTCCCCTCCTTCTCCACTCCCTCCCCTCCTCTTCCCTCCCTCCCCTCTTCCTCCACTCCCTCCCCTCCTCCTCCTCCACTCCCTCCCCTCCTCCTACTACCTCCCTACCCTCCTCCTTCCTCCCTCCCCTCCTCCTACTTCCCTCCTCTCCTCCTACCTCCCTCCCCTCCTCCTACCTCCCTCCCCTCCTCCTACCTTCCTCCTCTCCTCCTACCTCCCTCCTCTCCTCCTACCCCCCTCCCCTCCTCCTACCTCCCTTCCCTCCTCCTCCACTCCCTCCCCTCCTCCTCCACTCCCTCCCCTCCTCCTACTACCTCCCTCCCCTCCTCCTACCTCCCTCCCCTCCTTCTCCACTCCCTCCCCTCCTCTTCCCTCCCTCCCCTCTTCCTCCACTCCCTCCCCTCCTCCTCCTCCACTCCCTCCCCTCCTCCTACTACCTCCCTCCCCTCCTCCTTCCTCCCTCCCCTCCTCCTACTTCCCTCCTCTCCTCCTACCTCCCTCCCCTCCTCCTTCCCCTCCCCTCCTCCTCCTTCCTTCCCTCCCTCCCCTCCTCCTCAACTCCCTCCCCTCCTCCTCCCTCCCTCCCCTCCTCTTCCCTCCCTCCCTCCCCTCCTCCTACCTCCTTCCCTCCCCTCCTCCTACCTCCCTCCCCTCCCCTCCACTCCCCTCTTCCTCCCTCCCTCCCTCCCTCCCTCCCCTCCTCCTCCCTCCCTCCCATCCTCCTTCCCCTCCCCTCCTCATCCCGCCCTCCCCTCCTCCTCCTCCCTCCCTCCCCTCCTCCTCCACTCCCTCCCCTCCTCCTCCCTCCCTCCCCTCCTTCTACCTCCCTTCCCTCCTCCTCCACTCCCTCCCCTCCTCCTCCACTCCCTCCCCTCCTCCTACTACCTCCCTCCCCTCCTCCTACCTCCCTCCCCTCCTTCTCCACTCCCTCCCCTCCTCTTCCCTCCCTCCCCTCTTCCTCCACTCCCTCCCCTCCTCCTCCTCCACTCCCTCCCCTCCTCCTACTACCTCCCTACCCTCCTCCTTCCTCCCTCCCCTCCTCCTACTTCCCTCCTCTCCTCCTACCTCCCTCCCCTCCTCCTACCTCCCTCCCCTCCTCCTACCTTCCTCCTCTCCTCCTACCTCCCTCCTCTCCTCCTACCCCCCTCCCCTCCTCCTACCTCCCTTCCCTCCTCCTCCACTCCCTCCCCTCCTCCTCCACTCCCTCCCCTCCTCCTACTACCTCCCTCCCCTCCTCCTACCTCCCTCCCCTCCTTCTCCACTCCCTCCCCTCCTCTTCCCTCCCTCCCCTCTTCCTCCACTCCCTCCCTTCCTCCTCCTCCACTCCCTCCCCTCCTCCTACTACCTCCCTCCCCTCCTCCTTCCTCCCTCCCCTCCTCCTACTTCCCTCCTCTCCTCCTACCTCCCTCCTCTCCTCCTACCTCCCTCCCCTCCTCCTACCTCCCTCCCCTCCTCCCACCCCCCTCCCCTCCTCCTACCTCCCTCCCCTCCTCCTACCTCCCTCCTCTCCTCTCCCCCTCCCCTTCTCCTACCTCCCTCCCCTCCTCCTACCTCCCTCCTCTCCTCCTACCCCCCTCCCCTCCTCCTACCCCCCTCCCCTCCTCCTACCTCCCTCCCCTCCTCCTACCTCCCTCCCCTCCTCCTACCTCCCTCCTCTCACCTCCCTCCCCTCCTCCTACCTCCCTCCTCTCCTCCTACCTCCCTCCTCTCCTCCTACCCCCCTCCCCTCCTCCTTCCTCCCTCCCCTCCTCTTACCTCCCTCCTCTCCTCCTACCTCCCTCCTCTCCTCCTACCCCCCTCCCCACCTCCTACCTCCCTCCCCTCCTCCTACCTCCCTCCTCTCCTCCTACCTCCCTCCTCTCCTCCAACCCCCCTCCCCTCCTCCTACCCCCCTCCCCTCCTCCTACCTCCCTCCCCTCCTCCTACCTCCCTCCCCTCCTCCTACCTCCCTCCTACCTCCCTCCACTTTTCCAGAGTGAGCTGTTACGGATGGCGGGGGTTCTCTGTGATACTCCTAAAATAAAACACAGCTCAGAGAGAAGACTTTACCTGCTCTGACGAGTGGAAACACAGATCTCTCCATCTCTCCTCTCTACAGGGAAGAGGGGGGAAACCATCAACATCAAAGCAAGTCAAGGATGAAAACGTCATAAAATAAAACTTTACACATTGGAGGTACCTGAGACTGTCAATCCCTTACCAGAGAGGAGAGATCACCCACTCTATATTACCAGAGAGGAGAGTTCACCCACTCTATATTACTGACATGGAGGTACCTGAGACTGTCAATCCCTTACCAGAGAGGAGAGATCACCCACTCTATATTACCAGAGAGGAGAGATCACCCACTCTATATTACTGACATGGAGGTACCTGAGACTGTCAATCCCTTACCAGAGAGGAGAGATCACCCACTCTATATTACTGACATGGTGTTCTCCCTGCATATAAACACACACACACACACACACACACACACACACACACACACACACACACACACACACACACACACACACACACACACACACACACACACACACACACACACACACACACACACACACACACACACACTCATACAGTACACACATATTAACACATATTAACACATACACCACTCATACAGTACACACATATTAACACATACACCACTCATACAGTACACACATATTAACACATATTAACACATATTAACACATATTAACATATTAACACATATTAACACATATTAACACATACACCACTCATACAGTACACACATATTAACACATATTAACACATACACCACTCATACAGTACACACATATTAACACATATTAACACATACACCACTCATACATTACACACATGCAGTGCTTTCAGACAGTATTCAGACCCCTTGACTTTTTCCACGTTACTTTACAGCGTCATTCTAAAATGGATTAAATAGTTTTCCTCGTTAATCTACAAACATAATGACAAAGCAAAAACAGGGTTCTAGAAATTTTAACAAACGTATGAAAAATGAAAAACTGAATTATCACATTTACATAAGTATTCAGACCTTTTACTCAGTACTTTGTTGAAGCACCTTTGGCAGCGATCACGGACTCGAGTCTTCTTGGGTATGACGCTACAAGCTTGGCACACTGTGTTCTCTCTCAATCTTCTCTGTTGATCCTCTCAAGCTCTGTCAGGTTGGATTGGGAGCATTGCTGCGCAGCTGTTTTCAGGTCTCTCCAGAGATGTTCGAACAGGTTCAAGTCTGGGCTTTGGCTGGGCCATTCAAGGACATTCAGAGACTTGTCCCGAAGCCACTCCTGCGTTGTCTTGGCTGTGTGCTTAGGGTCATTGTCCTGTTGGAAGGTGAACTTCTGCCCCAGTGTGAGGTCCTGAGCACTCTGGAGCAGGTTTTTTATCAAGGATCTCTCTGTACTTTGCTCTGTTCAATTATGGTGTATTGCTGATGATTTTTTTAAAATCCAGTTTAGAATAAGGGTGTAAAGTAACAAAATTTGGTTATTGGTCAAATACTGACTACTTTCCGAAGGCACTGTATATACATACACACACACTCCCCATCTCTCACTCTCTCCCCATCTCTCACTCTCTCCCCATCTCTCACTCTCTCCCCATCTCTCACTCTCTCCCCATCTCGCACTCTCTCCCCATCTCGCACTCTCTCCCCATCTCTCACTCTCTCCCCATCTCTTACTCTCTCCACATCTCTCACTCTCTCCCCATCTCGCACTCTCTCCCCATCTCTCACTCTCTCCCCATCTCTCACTCTCTCCCCATCTCGCACTCTCTCCCCATCTATCACTCTCTCCCCATCTCTCACTCTCTCCCCATCTCTCACTCTCTCCCCATCTCTCACTCACTCCCCATCTTTCTCTCCACATCTCTCTCTCTCTCTTTCTCTCAATTCAAATCAATTCACGGGGCTTTATTGGCATGGGAAACATGTTAACATTGCCAAAGCAACTGAAATAGACAAAAAACTAAAGTTAAATAAACAATGAAAATGAACAGTAAACATTACACTCACAAAAGTTCCAAGAGAATAAAGACATTTCAAATGTCATATTATGTCTATATACAGTGTTGTAACAATGTGCAAATGGTTAAAGTACAAAAGGGAAAATAAATAAACATAAATATGGTGTTTCTTCTTCACTGGTTGCCCTTTTCTTGTGGCAACAGGTCACAAATCTTGCTGCTGTGACGGCACACTGGAATTTCACCCAGTAGATATGGGAGTTTATCAAAATTGGGTTTGTTTTCAAATTCTTTGTGGATCTGTGTAATCTGAGGGAAATATGTCTCTCTAATATGGTCATATATTTGGGCAGGAGGTTAGGAAGTGCAGCTCAGTTCCCACCTCATTTTATGGGCAGTGTGCACATAGCCTGTCTTCTCTTGAGAGCCATGTCTGCCTATGGCGGCTTTTCTCAATAGCAAGGCTATGCTCACTGAGTCTGTACACAGTCAATGCTTTCCTTAAGTTTGGGTCAGTCAGAGTGGTCAGGTATTATGCCGCTGTGTACTCTGTTTAGGGCCAAATAGCATTCTAGTTTGCTCTGTTTTTTTGTAAATTCTTTATAATGTGTCAAGTAATTATCCTTTTGTTTTCTCATGATTTGTTCGGGTCTAATTGTGTTGCTGTCCTGGGGCTCTGTGGGGAGTGTTTGTGAACAGAGCCCCATGGCAAGCTTGCTTAGGGGACTCTTCTCGAGGTTCATCTCGCTGTAGGTGATGGCTTTGTTATGGAAGGTTTGGGGATCGCTTCCTTTTAGGTGGTTGTTGAATTTAACGTCTCTTTTCTGGATTTTGATAATTAGCGGGTTTTGTGAATTCTTGGTTGGTGAGCGGACCCCAGACCTCACAACCATAAAGGGCAATGGGTTCTAAAACTGATTAAAGTATTTTTAGCCAGATTTATTGAATTTTTGTTCCTTTTGATGGCATAGAATGCCCCTCTTGCTTTGTCTCTCAGATCGTTCACAGGTTTTTGGAAGTTACCTGAGGCGCTGATGTTTAGGCCAAGGTAAGTATAGTTTTTTTGTGTGCTCTAGGGCAACAGTGTCTAGATGGAATTTGTATTTGTGGTCCTGGCAACTTGACCTTTTTTGGAACACCATTATTTTGGTCTTACTGAGATTTACTGTCAGGGCCCAGGGTCTGACAGAATCTGTGCAGAAGATCTAGGTGCTGCTGTGGGCCCTCCTTGGTTGGGGAGAGAAGCACCAGATCATCAGCAAACAGTAGACATTTGACTTCGGATTCTAGTAGGGTGAGGCCCGATGCTGCAGACTGTTCTGGTGCCCTCGCCAATTAATTTATATATTTATATATGTTGAAGATGATAAGGCTTAAGCTGCATCCCTGTCTAACCCCACGGCCCTGTGGGAAGAAATGTGGGAGTTTTTTTTGCCAATTTTAACTGCACACCTGTTGTTTGTGTACATGGATTTTATAATGTTGTATGTTTTACCCCCAACACCCCTTTCCATCAATTTGCTTAACAGACCCTCATGCCAAATTGAGTCGAAGGCTTTTTTTAAATCAACAAAGAACGAGAAGACTTTGTTTTGGTTTGTTTGTTTGTCAATTAGGGTGTGCAGGGTGAATATGTGGTCTGTTATACAATAATTTGGTAAAAAGCAAATTGGACATTTGCTCATTGTTTTCACTGAGGAAATGTACAAGTCTGCTGTTAATGACAATGTTAATGATAATGCAGAGGATTTTCCCAAGGTTGCTATTGACGCATATCCCACGGTAGTTATTGGGTTCAAATTTGTCTCCACTTTTGTAGATCGGGGTGATCAATCCTGGGTTCCAAATATTGGGGAAGATGCCAGAGTTGAGTATGATGTTAAAGAGTTTTAGTATTGCCAAAGTATTGTGGTCTTTATATTTGATAATTTCATTGAGGATACCATCAACACCACTTGACCACCGTTTTGGGTTGGAGCGTTTGTATTTTGTCCTGTAGCTCATTCAATGTATTTGGAGAATCCAGTGAGTTCTTCAAAAGATGATTCTAAGATTTGTATTTGATCATGTTTTTGTTGTTAGTTTGTTGTTAAAGGGCCGAAAAGCTTGAAGAAGTGGTTTACCCATATCTGTTAGATGGATAATTCTTTGTGTTGTAGTTTGTTTAGTGTTTTCCAATTATCCCAGAAGTGGTTAGAGTCCATGTATTCTTCAATTACATTGAGCTGATTTCTGAGGTTTCCTTCTTTTTCCATAGTGTATTTGTGTATTTCTCTCTCTCTCTCTCTGTTCCTCTCTCTCCCATCTCTCTCTCTCTCTCTCTGTTCCTCTCTCTCCATCTCCCTCTCTCTCTCTCTGTTCCTCTCTCTCCCATCTCTCTCTCTCCCCATCTCTCTCTCTCTCTCTCTGTTCCTCTCTCTCCCATCTCTCTCTCTCTCTCTCTGTTCCTCTCTCTCCATCTCCCTCTCTCTCTCTCTGTTCCTCTCTCTCCCATCTCTCTCTCTCCCCATCTCTCTCTCTCTCTCTCTGTTCCTCTCTCTCCCATCTCTCTCTCTCTCTCTCTGTTCCTCTCTCTCCATCTCCCTCTCTCTCTCTCTGTTCCTCTCTCTCCCATCTCTCTCTCTCCCCATCTCTCTCTCTCTCTCTCTGTTCCTCTCTCTCCCATCTCTCTCTCTCTCTCTCTGTTCCTCTCTCTCCATCTCCCTCTCTCTCTCTCTGTTCCTCTCTCTCCCATCTCTCTCTCTCCCCATCTCTCTCTCTCTCTCTCTGTTCCTCTCTCTCCCATCTCTCTCTCTCCCCATCTCTCTCTCTCTCTCTCTGTTCCTCTCTCTCCATCTCTCTCTCTCTCTCTCTGTTCCTCTCTCTCCCCATCTCTCTCTCTCTCTCTCTGTTTCTCTCTCTCCATCTCCCTCTCTCTCTCTCTGTTCCTCTCTCTCCCATCTCTCTCTCTCCCCATCTCTCTCTCTCTCTCTCTGTTCCTCTCTCTCCCATCTCTCTCTCTCCCCATCTCTCTCTCTCTCTCTCTGTTCCTCTCTCTCCCATCTCTCTCTCTCCCCATCTCTCTCTCTCTCTCTCTGTTCCTCTCTCTCCCATCTCTCTCTCCCCATCTCTCTCTCTCTCTCTCTGTTCCTCTCTCTCCCATCTCCCTCTCTCTCCCCACCTCTCTCCCATTCTCTCTATTTCTCTCCCAATCTCTTTCCCCATCTCTCTCTTTCCCCATCTCTCTCCCCATCTCTCTCCCATTCTCTCTATTTCTCTCCCAATCTCTTTCCCCATCTCTCTCTCTCTCCATCTCTCTCTCCCATCTCTCTCTCTCCCCATCTCTCTCTCTCTCTCTCTGTTCCTCTCTCTCCCATCTCCCTCTCTCTCCCCACCTCTCTCCCATTCTCTCTATTTCTCTCCCAATCTCTTTCCCCATCTCTCTCTCTCCCCATCTCTCTCCCCATCTCCATCTCTCTCTCCATCTCTCTCTCCCATCTCTCTCTCTCTCTCCATCTCTCTCTCCCATCTCTCTCTCTCCCCATCTCTCTCCCATCTCCCTCTCTCTCCTCATCTCTCTCTCACTCCCCATCTCTCTCTCTCTCTCTCTGTTCCTCTCTCTCCCATCTCTCTCTCTCCCCATCTCTCTCTCTCTCTCTGTTCCTCTCTCTCCCATCTCCCTCTCTCTCCCCACCTCTCTCCCATTCTCTCTATTTCTCTCCCAATCTCTTTCCCCATCTCTCTCTTTCCCCATATCTCTCCCCATCTCTCTCCCATTCTCTCTATTTCTCTCCCAATCTCTTTCCCCATCTCTCTCTCTCTCCCATCTCTCTCTCTCCCCATCTCTCTCTCTCTCTCTCTGTTCCTCTCTCTCCCATCTCCCTCTCTCTCCCCACCTCTCTCCCATTCTCTCTATTTCTCTCCCAATCTCTTTCCCCATCTCTCTCTCTCCCCATCTCTCTCCCCATCTCCATCTCTCTCTCCATCTCTCTCTCCCATCTCTCTCTCTCTCTCCATCTCTCTCTCCCATCTCTCTCTCTCCCCATCTCTCTCTCTCTCTCTCTGTTCCTCTCTCTCCCATCTCCCTCTCTCTCCCCATCTCTCTCTCTTTCTCTCCCAATCTCTTTCCCCATCTCTCTCTCACTCCCCAGCTCTCTCTCTCTCTCTCCCCCATCTCTCTCTCTCTCTCTCTCTCTCCTGAACCAACAGGGAGCCTGAGTGTGTGTAAATTTGTTCTGTCAGTAGGCTGTTAATATCTTTTAGTTAACGCTGAGATATTAATGCAGAGAAGCACTTTTCAGACACTTTTATTTTAATCAACTCACAACTGGAGTCCAACTGTGTCAGTGTGGACAGGAAAAGAATGCAGATGCTCAGACATTATGAAGGGAAAAAACTGTTTATTGTGATACATAGGATTTAAATGAAGGCGAAACAGACTGTCTATTTCCGGCACGGCATGACAGCAAAGCAGATTGCTTTTAGTTGTTTCTAATACTGCCGTTTTTTTTTCTTCATTATCCCCATTTTAGCAGTTTAATATGCACATCCACATCTGTCACAGTGTTTTGGAATTATGCTGTGGTTACATGAATGGAAAGTATCATCATTGTAATTAAATAGTTTGTCAGGTTATAAGACAAGGTTCTGTGGTTGAGTCCCTTATGAAAGTTTGCTGAGAGGTCAAATGGTCCATTTATGCTCTGTTCATCTCCCCACCGCCATACCCAACTCTTATCTGGATAGTGACATCGTTATCGTTGACTTTGGTCACTTTCTCAACCATTTTAGTAACACGAGATAACATTTTCCTCTTCTGGAAACGCTCGTCGTCGGTGGAAGGAAGAGTGGACCAAAGAAAAGTGTTCATGATATTTATTTACAAGAATCCAAAATAAGAAGAATCCAGAATAACAAATCCAAAAAGGAAAGAGAACAGTTCCGTCAGGCACTAAACAGAAAATAACACCCCACAAAACCCAAACGGAAAATCACAACTTATATATGATCCCCAATCAGAGACAACGATAGACAGCTGCCTCTGGTTGGGAACCACACTCGGCAAAACAACAAAGAAATAGAAAACATAGATTTTCTCCCAAGTCACACCCTGACCAAACATAGAGAATAAATAAGGATCTCTAAGGTCAGGGCGTGACAGGAAAGTCTTCAAACTAGATTTTGCAATTTCCCTTGAGCAGTAAGCCTATCGGAAGTGATATCTGACAATCAAATATGTGTCGCTATGTCTCAGTACTGTTGCTTACTGTTGTTGTTTTGTCAATATACTGGTATCGTGTTGTTGTTTAAGTTGTAGAGAGAGACAGAGTGACAGAGACAGAGCGAGAGAGACAGATAGAGAGAGACAGAGAGAGCGACAGAGAGAGAGAGAGAGACAGAGAGAGAGAGAGACAGAGAGCGAGACAGAGAGAGCGAGACAGAGTGAGACAGAGCGAGACAGAGAGAGCGAGACAGAGAGAGAGAGCGACAGAGAGAGAGAGAGAGAGAGAGAGAAAGAGCGAGACAGAGAGAGAGAGAGACAGAGAGAGAGAGCGAGACAGAGAGAGCGAGACAGAGAGAGACAGAGAGACAGAGCGAGACAGAGAGAGAGAGAGAGACAGAGTGAGACAGAGAGACAGAGAGAGAGGGAGACAGAGTGAGACAGAGCGAGACAGAGTGAGTCAGAGCGACAGAGCGAGAGAGACAGAGAGACAGAGACAGAGACAGAGAGAGACAGAGAGAGACAGAGACAGAGACAGAGAGACAGAAACAGAGACAGAGAGACAGAGACAGAGATAGAGATAGAGAGACAGAGACAGAGAAAAAGAGAGAGACAGAGAGAGACAGAGACAGAGAGACAGAGAGACAGAGAGAGAGAGCGAGACAGAGACAGAGACAGAGAGACAGAGAGACAGAGAGAGAGACAGCGTGAGACAGAGCGAGACAGAGACAGAGAGACAGAGAGAGGTTACTAGTCCAATGCTCCTAACCGCTAGTCCATCTGCCATCCTTGCCATCATGACAAGACACAATAGATTGCATCAGACTCTTTGGACAGAACAGAACAGTGCCAAATTAAGTGCCAGATTTCAAATAAGTCAAAATCTCCTCCTAGCTGTGACACTTTATCTGAAACAAACTAGTCAAACATTCAGTATTGAAGCAGCTTCAGCAGTGTTTGTCCAAGGAGACCAGATGAAAACTCCCTCAGTGCCTCAATCATCTGTTTTCCCAGATCTCCCACAGATGAACACACACACCCAAACAGACACACACATAAACACACACACCCAAACAGACACACAGATAAACACACACACCCAAACAGACACACACATAAACACACACACACATTCACACAAACAAAAAGACATACACACACACACACGCAAAAACACACACACACACACTCACACACACACACTCCCACACATACACACACACACACACACACACACACACACACACACACACACACACACACACACACACACACACACACACACACACACACACACACACACAGATGTACTAGGGCTGCGTCCCATTAGACCATCTTCTGATATAGCCGCACACATGGTGATGTTGGCCCCATGTTGTCCTGGTACATGGATGGTTACCCGCTGACCAATGAAATTCCAACCTCCCTTCCTTGTCTTGGCCAGGTTGAAGCCTGCCTCATCCAAAAAGAGGAATTTGTGATGGTTTTCGTCTGCATCCAGCTCCATCAACCTCTAAAAAATATATTTTGGAAAGAGAATTACTGATTACAATGATGTAAAATTTGGGGGGGAATTTTTCACAACAGGCATCTTGAAACTGAACATACTTGAACATATTCAGTCCTCAGTTACTTCACTCTGTCTGCATTTCTGCATTTGCAAGTCACACGGTATCGCTGTTTTAGAGACACCTGGCGCCTTTTCAGCATTCGTGCAATAGTCGGCAAACTCATGGCTTTCACATTATTGAACATGTCTTCATTGTCCAAAATGTGCTGCCGAATTTCTGTTAGGCGAATATAATTTCTGTCCCGAACCAAATTGACCACACTCCTCTCTTGTTGGTCAGTCAAAATTTGGCCTAGTCTCAATTCTGCAGGGAAAATTACAGTAAGAACACATTTAGTCACATCACCTACTCCGTGGTAACCATTGCTATGCAGTATACAGTCATTTGACAGTTGAGAGTAGCCTGATGTTAAGTGCACGCTGAAGACTTACTGGTTCTCATTGCGGAAAGTTCTGGTGATTGAGGCAACGGTAGATCTTCTGAGATTTGGTTGAAACATTGTAGCTGCCTGAGTCATTGTCATGCCATGGTTTACGACATGGTCTTCAACGATTGTTCGGATTTCATTGGACACTTTTTGCTGCCGCTGTCTTGGTCCGTGGCCTTGTCCTCTACCACGTTCCCCGACACCTCGCAAACGAGGCCCACGACCACCTCTCAGAAGGGGTGCTTGGTCCGTGGCCTTGTCCTCTACCACGTTCCCCGACACCTCTCAAACGAGGCCCACGACCACCTCTCAGAAGGGGTGCTTGGTCCATGGCCTTGTCCTCTACCACGTTCCCCCTACACCTCTCAAACGAGGCCCACGACCACCTCTCAGAAGGGGTGCTTGTCCTCTACCACGTTCCCCGACACCTCTCAAACGAGGCCCACGACCACCACTCAGAAGGGGTGCTTGGTCCGTGGCCTTGTCCTCTACCACGTTCCCCGACACCTCTCAAACGAGGCCCACGACCACCTCTCAGAAGGGATGCTTGTCCTCTAACACGTTCCCCGACACCTCTCAAACGAGGCCAATGACCACCTCTCAGAAGGGGTGCTTGTCCTCTACCACGTTCCCCGACACCTCTCAAACGAGGCCCACGACCACCTCTCAGAAGGGGTGCTTGGTCCGTGGCCTTGTCCTCTACCACGTTCCCCGACACCTCTCAAACGAGGCCCACGACCACCTCTCAGAAGGGGTGCTTGGTCCGTGGCCTTGTCCTCTACCACGTTCCCCGACACCTCTCAAACGAGGCCCACGACCACCACTCAGAAGGGGTGCTTGGTCCGTGGCCTTGTCCTCTACCACGTTCCCCGACACCTCTCAAACGAGGCCCACAACCACCTCTCAGAAGGGGTGCTTGTCCTCTACCACGTTCCCCGACACCTCTCAAACGAGGCCCACGACCACCTCTCAGAAGGGGTGCTTGTCCTCTACCACGTTCCCCCTACACCTCTCAAACGAGGCCCATGACCACCTCTCAGAAGGGGTGCTTGTCCTCTACCACGTTCCCCGACACCTCTCAAACGAGGCCCACGACCACCTCTCAGAAGGGGTGCTTGTCCTCTACCACGTTCCCCGACACCTCTCAAACGGGGCCCATGACCACCTCTCAGAAGGGGTGCTTGGTCCGTGGCCTTGTCCTCTACCACGTTCCCCGACACCTCTCAAACGAGGCCCACGACCACCACTCAGAAGGGGTGCTTGGTCCGTGGCCTTGTCCTCTACCACGTTCCCCGACACCTCTCAAACGAGGCCCACGACCACCTCTCAGAAGGGGTGCTTGTCCTCTACCACGTTCCCCGACACCTCTCAAACAAGGCCCATGACCACCTCTCAGAAGGGGTGCTTGTCCTCTACCACGTTCCCCCTACACCTCTCAAACGAGGCCCATGACCACCTCTCAGAAGGGGTGCTTGTCCTCTACCACGTTCCCCGACACCTCTCAAACGAGGCCCACGACCACCTCTCAGAAGGGGTGCTTGTCCTCTACCACGTTCCCCGACACCTCTCTAACGAGGCCCACGACCACCTCTCAGAAGGGGTGCTTGTCCTCTACCACGTTCCCCGACACCTCTCAAACGAGGCCCATGACCACCTCTCAGAAGGGGTGCTTGTCCTCTACCACGTTCCCCGACACCTCTCAAACGAGGCCCATGACCACCTCTCAGAAGGGGTGCTTGTCCTCTACCACGTTCCCCCCACACCTCTCAAACGAGGCCCATGACCACCTCTCAGAAGGGGTGCTTATCCTCTACCACGTTCCCCGACACCTCTCAAACGAGGCCCATGACCACCTCTCAGAAGGGGTTCTTGTCCTCTACCACGTTCCCCCACACCTCTCCAACAAGGCCCACGACCACCTCTCAGAAGGGGTGCTTGTCCCCTGCCATTCCTTTGACCACCTCGTCTTCCTCCTCTCACTGCTTGACCTCTATTGTGACCTGGATCACCTGCCGGCTCCATGTTAACGCTATGTTGTTGTAGGTGGATACCACTCATTTCACTATATACTTATACCACCATGTGAAATCAATCATCAGTAACGAGTTGGCAGTATTGTAAAAGCAATTACAAGGGCCTGCACACATACACTTTATTAGGTACACCTGCGTGTTAACGCAAATAGCCTGTTCCTTCGAACAGCGAGTGATGTGGCTGCCTGCAACTCAATATATAGAGTATATAGAGTAGAGAGCTTTGTTCCACCTAACATTAGAACGGGCAAGATGCGTAATCTAAGCAACTTTGACCGTGGTATGATTGTTGGTGCCACACATGGTGATTCCAGCATCTCAGAAATAGCTGCCCTCCTGGGATTTTTATGCACTGCAGTCTCTAGAGTTGACAGAGAATGGTGCGATAAACAAAACACATTCAGTGAGCGGCAGTTCTGTGGACAAAAACACCTTGTTAATGAGAGAGGTCAGAGGAGAATGTCCAGACTCATTCAAGCTAAAAGAAAGGCCACAAATGGTCAAATAACAGCTGTTTAAAACAGAGGTGTGCAGAAGGGCATCTCTTAACGTACAACACCGTGAATAATTCAGGCTGTTGTGGAGACAAAACGGGGCCCTACCCAGTACTAGATAGGTGTACCTAATAAAGTGGCCGGTGAGTGTACAGTAATGTCAAATGTGAAAACATGGCCTGGAAAAGTGGTACATGAGACCATAGAAACAGTGTCTGATAAAGAATGATGATGAAATATTACATCCATAGATAATGTAGTCCAATTGGTTCATGGTCCACAGTAATTGGTGTCAATGGATCTCGTTATCCTGAAACTTTCATGATCTAAAGATGGAATATCGTTTGTCAGTTTCCATAAAACTATGCGTTACGAGTAATGCAACAGTTACTGAGCAGTTGTATCAATTGATAGTCAGATCATTGTAATGAAATGAACAGAGAGTCATCTCAGTTTTAATGTGTGAATTGCATTTTGAAATGGTAATACTTCCATGTTAATTTGGGACTGTTTACTGTGAACATATGGGACTGTTTACTGTGAACATGTGGGACTGTTTACTGTGAACATATGGGACTGTTTACTGTGAACATATGGGACTGTTTACTGTGAACATGTGGGACTGTTTACTGTGAACATGTGGGACTGTTTACTGTGAACATATGGGACTGTTTACTGTGAACATATGGGACTGTTTACTGTGAACATATGGGACTGTTTACTGTGAACATATGGGACTGTTTACTGTGAACATGTGGGACTGTTTACTGTGAACATGTGGGACTGTTTACTGTGAACATGTGGGACTGTTTACTGTGAACATGCAGGACTGTTTACTGTGTACATGTGGGACTGTTTGAAGACTGTGTCCATGTGGAGACTGTGTCCATGTGGAGACTGTGTATGTGGAGACTGTGTCCATGTGGAGCTGTGTCCATGTGGAGCTGTGTCCATGTGGAGACTGTCCATGTGGAGACTGTGTCCATGTGGAGACTGTGTCCATGTGAAGACTGTGTCCATGTGGAGACTGTGTCCATGTGGAGCTGTGTCCATGTGGAGACTGTGTCCATGTGAAGACTGTGTCCATGTGGAGCTGTGTCCATGTGGAGCTGTGTCCATGTGGAGGGTGTGTCCATGTGAAGACTGTGTCCATGTGAAGACTGTGTCCATGTGAAGACTGTGCCCATGTGGAGACTGTGCCCATGTGGAGACTGTGTCCATGTGGAGACTGTGTCCATGTGGAGACTGTGTCCATGTAGAGACTGTGTCCATGTAGAGCTGTGTCCATGTGGAGCAATGTGAAGACTCTGTCCATGTGTGTCCATGTGGAGACTGTTTGAAGACTGTGTCCATGTGGAGCTGTGTCCATGTGGAGACTGTGTCCATGTGGAGCAATGTGAAGACTGTCCATGTGTGTCCATGTGGAGCTGTGTCCATGTGGAGACTGAGTTCATGTGGAGCTGTGTCCATGTGGAGCTGTGTCCATGTGGAGACTGTGTCCATGTGGAGACTGTGTCCATGTAGAGACTGTGTCCATGTGGAGCTGTGTCCATGTGGAGCTGTGTCCATGTAGAGACTGAGTCCATGTGGAGACTGTGTCCATGTAGAGACTGTGTCCATGTGGAGCTGTGTCCATGTGGAGCTGTGTCCATGTGGAGACTGTGTCCATGTGGAGCAATGTGAAGACTGTGTCCATGTGGAGCTGTGTCCATGTGGAGCTGTGTCCATGTGGAGACTGTGTCCATGTGGAGCAATGTGAAGACTCTGTCCATGTGTGTCCATGTGGAGACTGTGTCCATTAGAAGCTGTGTGAAGAGTAGGCCTTGTCAAATAGGTGGGGCATTAGGAGGACCTGAAAGATAGTGATGGACACAGTGATGGACTGAGTCACATATGGCTGGAGGGAGGATGTTCCAGAGCCTAGGAACAATGATGGAGAAGACCCATATCACTGAAACTATGGAACAACCCTGGAGAAGACCCTGTCACTGAAACTATGGAACAACCCTGGAGAAGACCCTGTCACTGAAACTATAGAACAAC
>NC_048579.1:1963163-2110663 GCF_013265735.2 Oncorhynchus mykiss | reverse complement strand
CTGCGTGGTAACTACATGGTAACTGCATGGTAACTGCATATTAACTGCATAGTAACTACATGGTAACTACATGGTAAGTGAATGGTAACAACATAGTAACTGCATGGTAACTACATGGTAACTACATGGTAACTGAATGGTAACTACATGGTGACTGCATAGTAACTACATGGTAACTACATGGTAACTACATTATAACTGCATAGTAACTGCATGGTAACTGCATGGTAACTACATGGTAACTGCATATTAACTGCATGGTAACTACATGGTAACTGAATGGTAACTACATGGTAACTGCATAGTAACTACATGGTAACTACATGGTAACTACATGATAACTGCATGGTAACTACATGGAAACTGCATACTAACTGCATGGTAACTACATGGTAACTGCAAAGTAACTACATGGTAACTACATGGTAACTGAATGGTAACAACATAGTAACTGCATGGTAACTACATATTAACTGCATGGTAACTACATGGTAACTGAATGGTAACTACATGGTAACTGCATAGTAACTACATGATAACTGCATGGTAACTACATGGTAACTACATGGTAACTGCATGGTAACTACATGGTAACTACATGGTAACTACATGGTAACTGTGTGGTAACTGCATGGTAACTACATGGTAACTGCATAGAAACTGCATGGTAACTGCATGGTAACTGTGTGGTGACTGTGTGCTAACTGCATGGTAACTACATGGTAACTGAATGGTAACAACATGGTAACTACATGGTAACTGAATGGTAACAACATGGTAACTGTGTGGTAACTGTGTGCTAACTGCATGGTAACTACATGGTAACTACATGGTAACTGAATGATAACAACATGGTAACTACATGATAACTGAATGGTAACAACATGGTAACTGTGTGCTAACTGCATGGTAACAACATGGTAACTACATGGTAACTGAATGGTAACAACATGGTAACTACATGGTAACTGAATGGTAACTGTGTGCTAACTGCATGGTAACTACATGGTAACTGAATGGTAACAACATGGTAACTGTGTGGTAACTGTGTGCTAACTGCATGGTAACTACATGGTAACTGAATGGTAACAACATGGTAACTACATGGTACCTGTGTGGTAACTACATGGTAACTACTTGGTAACTGAATGGTAACAACATGGTAACTACATGGCAACAACATGGTAACTACATGGTAACTGTGTGGTAACTGTATGGTAACTGCATGGTAACTGTGTGCTAACTGCATGGTAACTACATGGTAACTGAATGGTAACAACATGGTAACTGTGTGGTAACTGTGTGCTAACTGCATGGTAACTGCATGGTAACTGAATGGTGACAACATGGTAACTGTGTTCTAACTGCATGGTAACTACATGGTAACTGAATGGTAACAACATGGTAACTGTGTGGTAACTGTGTGGTAACTACATGGTAACTGAATGGTAACAACATGGTAACTGTGTGGTAACTACATGGTAACTGTGTGGTAACTACATGAGAACTGCATGGTAACTGTGTGGTAACTGTGTGGTAACTGTGTGGTAACTGCATGGTAACTACATGGTAACTGAATGGTAACAACATGGTAACTACATGGTACAGAATGTTGATCTAACTCCAGTAGTCTGATCACGGTTAACACTCAACCCAGTCAGCTAATTAACAAAGTGTAGACTGTTCAGTCTGTATAGGCCTAAGCCACGGTACGCCCTACAGTAAAGTCCATAGGCCACTACTTTGTTGTGCATGTAGATGTCCCATATGGTAGATATCGCTCATGTTTGGGATATCACTGAAACACAATGAATTGGTTTGTTTAAATGTAGTACATATAACACAATCATCCTGAGTTATCAAAGTCCAATGGTTTCATGTAATTCAGATGCCTTCCCACAAGATGGCAGCAGCCATTCTGTATCCCACAAGATGGCAGCAGCCATTCTGTATCCCACAAGATGGCAGCAGACATTCTGTGTCATGTGCTTGTCTCTCTCTGTCTCTCTCTCCCTCTCTCTGTCTCTCTCTCTCTGTCTCTCTCTCTCTGTCTCTCTCTCCCTGTCTCTCTCTCCCTATCTCTCCCTCTCTCTGTCTCTCTCTCTCCCTCTCTCTCCCTCTCTCTGTCTCTCTCTCTCCCCCTCTCTCCCCCTCTCTCCCTCTCTCTCTCTCCCCTCTCTCTCTCTCTCTCTCTCTCTCTCTCTCTCTCTCTCTCTCTCTCTCTCTCTCTCTCTCTCTCTTTCTCTCCCTCTCTCTGTCTCTCACTGTCTCTCTCTCCCTCCCTCTCTCTCTGTCTCTTTCTCTACCGCACCTGCTGCCTCAACCTTTGAATGCTCTGCTATGAAAAGCCAATTGACATTTACTCCTGAGGTGCTGACCTGTTGCACCCTCTACAACCACTGTGATTATGATTATTTGACCCTGCTGGCCATCTATGAACGTTTTAACATCTCGGCCATGTTCTGTTATAATCTCCACCCGGCACAGCCAAAAGAGGACTGGCCCACCCCTCAGAGCCTGGTTCCTCTCTAGGATTCTTCCTAGGTTCCTGCCTTTCTAGGGAGCTTTTCCTATCCATCATGATTCTACATCTGCATGGCTTGCTGTTTGAGGCTTTAGGCTGGGTTTCTGTTCAAGCCATTTGGGACAACTGCTGATTAAAAAAGAGATTTATAAATACATCTGATCAACTGATTGATTGATTGATTGATTAGAAACAGGGGAGTGCTGGGATTTATATATTTCCATAGTCATCAAGTACAGAGACAGAGATCGGTGAGATAAACAGGAGAAAACTGGTCAGTCAGTCAAACTGGAGTTTCATGATGTTTTTCTCACATCTGTCCACTGGGTGGCACCACAGAGACACGGTGGAGAGTAGAGACTGGTGAACATTGTAGAAGTAGAGCGTGTCTGAATACAATACCGTATGTTAGGCACATCTAACCTACTTGTGTGAACATTATCTGAAATGGAATAGTATTTGAGTACCTTAAACTTTAGTAGTCGAAGACTTTACTGTACCACATATAAAGATTGGTCAAACGATGTAAAAAATAAAAATGAGATATCTCTCATCCCTGACAGAGAGAGAGTGTGAAGGTAACTATACTGAACAAGGATATATGAATGCAACAATGTCAACTATTTCAATGACTTACAGTTTATATAAGCAAATGAGTCAATTGACATCAATTCACAGAGCCAGGCCCAGCCAATCAGAATACATTTTTCCACACAAAAGGTATTTATAACAGACATCTGGTGAAGAAGACACAGGTGAAGAAGCCGGATGTGGAGGTCCTGGGCTGGCGTGGTTACACGTGGTCTGTGGTTGTGATGCTGATTGGATGTGCAGTGAAATTCTCTTAAACGACGTTGGAGGCGGCTTGTGGTAGAGAAATGAACATTACATTCTCTGGCAAAAGCTCTGGTGGACATTCCTGTAGTCTGCATGCCAGTTGCACGCTCCACAAAATTTGAGACATCTGTTGTGTGACAAAACTGCACATTTTAGAGTGACATTATTTTGTCCCCAGCACAAGGTGCACCTGTGGAATGTTTCATCCGCATCTTGATATGCCACATCTGTTAGGTGGATGGATAATCTTGGCGAAGGAGAAATGTTCACTAACAGGGATGTAAACAAATGTGTGAACAACATTTGAGAGAAATAAGCTTTTTTGTGCGTACGGAACATTTGTGGGATCTTTTATTTCAGCTCATGAAACATGGGACCAACACTTCACATGTTTTTTTTTCATTATATGAAGTTCAACTAGAAGCCCATTCAATATGGACTTATATTGATGCTCTTCGTGAATGTGAGAGCACAGAGTGGAAGACCACAAGAGTACAAGGACAAGGGTAGTACCACTGAAACAACAGGGCCACATGTTTATTTTTTTATTTTTTTTTATTTTACCTTTATTTAACTAGGCAAGTCAGTTAAAGAACAAATTCTTATTTTCAATGACGGCCTAGGAACAGTGGGTTAACTGCCTGTTCAGGGGCAGAACGACATATTTTTACCTTGTCAGCTCGAGGATTCGAACCAGCAACCTTTCGGCTATTAGCTCTAACCACTAGGCCACACTGCCGCCCCGGGCTACATGTGTGTTGTGTACCTAGACAGGATATAGGGACAGGTTGTGTACCTAGACAGGATATATGGACAGGTTGTGTACCTAGACAGGATATAGGGACAGGTTGTGTACCTAGACAGGATATATGGACAGGTTGTGTACCTAGACAGGATATATGGACAGGTTGTGTACCTAGACAGGATATATGGACAGGTTGTGTATCTAGACAGTATATATGGACAGGTTGTGTATCTAGACAGTATATATGGACAGTTTGTGTATCTAGACAGTATATATGGACAGGTTGTGTATCTAGACAGGATATATGGACAGGGGTATTGTTGTGTATCTAGACAGGATATATGGACAGGGGTATTGTTGTGTACCTAGACAGGATATATGGACAGGTTGTGAACCTAGACAGGCTATATGGACAGGTTGTGTACCTAGACAGGATATAAGGACAGGGGTATTGTTGTGTACCTAGACAGGATATATGGACAGGGGTATTGTTGTGTATCTAGACAGGATATATGGACAGGGGTATTGTTGTGTACCTAGACAGGATATACGGACAGGGGTATTGTTGTGTACCTAGACAGGATATATGGACAGGTTGTGTATCTAGACAGGATATATGGACAGTGGTATTGTTGTGTACCTAGACAGGATATATGGACAGGTTGTGTACCTAGACAGGATATATGGACAGGGGTATTGTTGTGTATCTAGTCAGCATATATTGACAGGGGTATTGCTGTGTACCTAGACAGGATATATGGACAGGGGTATTGTTGTGTATCTAGACAGGATATAGGGACAGTGGTATTGTTGTGTACCTAGACAGGATATATGGACAGGGGTATTGTTGTGTATCTAGACAGGATATATGGACAGGGGTATGGTTGTGTACCTAGACAGGATATATGGACAGGGGTATTGTTGTGTACCTAGACAGGATATATGGACAGGGGTATTGTTGTGTATCTAGACAGGATATATGGACAGGGGTATTGTTGTGTACCTAGACAGGATATATGGACAGGGGTATTGTTGTGTACCTAGACAGGATATATGGACAGGGGTATTGTTGTGTATCTAGACAGGATATATGGACAGGGGTATTGTTGTGTACCTAGACAGGATATATGGACAGGCGTATTGTTGTGTACCTAGACAGGATATATGGACAGGGGTATTGTTGTGTATCTAGACAGGATATATGGACAGGTTGTGTACCTAGACAGGCTATATGGACAGGTTGTGTACCTAGACAGGATATATGGACAGTGGTATTGTTGTGTACCTAGACAGGATATATGGACAGGTTGTGTATCTAGACAGTATATATGAAAAGGGGTATTGTTGTGTACCTAGACAGGATATATGGACAGGGGTATTGTTGTGTATCTAGACAGGATATATGGACAGGGGTATTGTTGTGTACCTAGACAGGATATATGGACAGGGGTATTGTTGTGTACCTAGACAGGATATATGGACAGGGGTATTGTTGTGTATCTAGACAGGATATATGGACAGTGGTATTGTTGTGTATCTAGACAGAATATATGGACAGGGGTATTGTTGTGTATCTAGACAGGATATATGGACAGGGGTATTGTTGTGTATCTAGACAGGATATATGGACAGTGGTATTGTTGTGTACCTAGACAGGATATATGGACAGTGGTATTGTTGTGTACCTAGACAGGATATATGGACAGGTTGTGTATCTAGACAGGATATATGGACAGGGGTATTGTTGTGTACCTAGACAGGATATATGGACAGGTTGTGTATCTAGACAGGATATATGGACAGGGGTGTCGTTGTGTATCTAGAAAGGATATATGGACAGGATGTGTATCTAGACAGGATATATGGACAGTGGTATTGTTGTGTATCTAGACAGGATATATGGACAGGGGTATTGTTGTGTACCTAGACAGGATATATGGACAGGGGTATTGTTGTGTATCTAGACAGGATATATGGACAGGGGTATTTTTGTGTACCTAGACAGGATATATGGACAGGGGTATTGTTGTGTACATATACAGGATATATGGACAGGGGTATTGTTGTGTACCTAGACAGGATATATGGACAGGGGTATTGTTGTGTATCTAGACAGGATATATGGACAGGTTGTGTACCTAGACAGGCTATATGGACAGGTTGTGTACCTAGACAGGATATATGGACAGTGGTATTGTTGTGTACCTAGACAGGATATATGGACAGGTTGTGTATCTAGACAGTATATATGAAAAGGGGTATTGTTGTGTACCTAGACAGGATATATGGACAGGGGTATTGTTGTGTATCTAGACAGGATATATGGAGAGGGGTATTGTTGTGTACCTAGACAGGATATATGGACAGGGGTATTGTTGTGTACCTAGACAGGATATATGGACAGGGGTATTGTTGTGTATCTAGACAGGATATATGGACAGTGGTATTGTTGTGTATCTAGACAGGATATATGGACAGGGGTATTGTTGTGTATCTAGACAGGATATATGGACAGGGGTATTGTTGTGTATCTAGACAGGATATATGGACAGTGGTATTGTTGTGTACCTAGACAGGATATATGGACAGTGGTATTGTTGTGTACCTAGACAGGATATATGGACAGGTTGTGTATCTAGACAGGATATATGGACAGGGGTATTGTTGTGTACCTAGACAGGATATATGGACAGGTTGTGTATCTAGACAGGATATATGGACAGGGGTGTTGTTGTGTATCTAGAAAGGATATATGGACAGGATGTGTATCTAGACAGGATATATGGACAGTGGTATTGTTGTGTATCTAGACAGGATATATGGACAGGGGTATTGTTGTGTACCTAGACAGGATATATGGACAGGGGTATTGTTGTGTATCTAGACAGGATATATGGACAGGGGTATTTTTGTGTACCTAGACAGGATATATGGACAGGGGTATTGTTGTGTACATATACAGGATATATGGACAGGGGTATTGTTGTGTACCTAGACAGGATATATGGACAGGGGTATTGTTGTGTATCTAGACAGGATATATGGACAGGTTGTGTACCTAGACAGGCTATATGGACAGGTTGTGTACCTAGACAGGATATATGGACAGTGGTATTGTTGTGTACCTAGACAGGATATATGGACAGGTTGTGTATCTAGACAGGATATATGGACAGGGGTATTGTTGTGTACCTAGACAGGATATATGGACAGGGGTATTGTTGTGTATCTAGACAGGATATATGGACAGTGGTATTGTTGTGTACCTAGACAGGATATATGGACAGTGGTATTGTTGTGTACCTAGACAGGATATATGGACAGGTTGTGTATCTAGACAGGATATATGGACAGGGGTATTGTTGTGTATCTAGACAGGATATATGGACAGTGGTATTGTTGTGTATCTAGACAGGATATATGGACAGGGGTATTGTTGTGTATCTAGACAGGATATATGGACAGGGGTATTGTTGTGTATCTAGACAGGATATATGGACAGTGGTATTGTTGTGTACCTAGACAGGATATATGGACAGTGGTATTGTTGTGTACCTAGACAGGATATATGGACAGGTTGTGTATCTAGACAGGATATATGGACAGGGGTATTGTTGTGTACCTAGACAGGATATATGGACAGGTTGTGTATCTAGACAGGATATATGGACAGGGGTGTTGTTGTGTATCTAGAAAGGATATATGGACAGGATGTGTATCTAGACAGGATATATGGACAGTGGTATTGTTGTGTGTCTAGACAGGATATATGGACAGGGGTATTGTTGTGTACCTAGACAGGATATATGGACAGGGGTATTGTTGTGTATCTAGACAGGATATATGGACAGGGGTATTTTTGTGTACCTAGACAGGATATATGGACAGGGGTATTGTTGTGTACATATACAGGATATATGGACAGGGGTATTGTTGTGTACCTAGACAGGATATATGGACAGGGGTATTGTTGTGTATCTAGACAGGATATATGGACAGGTTGTGTACCTAGACAGGCTATATGGACAGGTTGTGTACCTAGACAGGATATATGGACAGTGGTATTGTTGTGTACCTAGACAGGATATATGGACAGGTTGTGTATCTAGACAGGATATATGGACAGGGGTATTGTTGTGTACCTAGACAGGATATATGGACAGGTTGTGTACCTAGACAGGATATATGGACAGGGGTATTGTTGTGTATCTAGTCAGGATATATTGACAGGGGTATTGCTGTGTACCTAGACAGGATATATGGACAGGGGTATTGTTGTGTATCTAGACAGGATATAGGGACAGTGGTATTGTTGTGTACCTAGACAGGATATATGGACAGGGGTATTGTTGTGTATCTAGACAGGATATATGGACAGGGGTATGGTTGTGTACCTAGACAGGATATATGGACAGGGGTATTGTTGTGTACCTAGACAGGATATATGGACAGGGGTATTGTTGTGTATCTAGACAGGATATATGGACAGGGGTATTGTTGTGTACCTAGACAGGATATATGGACAGGGGTATTGTTGTGTACCTAGACAGGATATATGGACAGGGGTATTGTTGTGTATCTAGACAGGATATATGGACAGGGGTATTGTTGTGTACCTAGACAGGATATATGGACAGGCGTATTGTTGTGTACCTAGACAGGATATATGGACAGGGGTATTGTTGTGTATCTAGACAGGATATATGTACAGGTTGTGTACCTAGACAGGCTATATGGACAGGTTGTGTACCTAGACAGGATATATGGACAGTGGTATTGTTGTGTACCTAGACAGGATATATGGACAGGTTGTGTATCTAGACAGTATATATGAAAAGGGGTATTGTTGTGTACCTAGACAGGATATATGGACAGGGGTATTGTTGTGTATCTAGACAGGATATATGGACAGGGGTATTGTTGTGTACCTAGACAGGATATATGGACAGGGGTATTGTTGTGTACCTAGACAGGATATATGGACAGGGGTATTGTTGTGTATCTAGACAGGATATATGGACAGTGGTATTGTTGTGTATCTAGACAGGATATATGGACAGGGGTATTGTTGTGTATCTAGACAGGATATATGGACAGTGGTATTGTTGTGTACCTAGACAGGATATATGGACAGGTTGTGTATCTAGACAGGATATATGGACAGGGGTATTGTTGTGTACCTAGACAGGATATATGGACAGGTTGTGTATCTAGACAGGATATATGGACAGGGGTGATGTTGTGTATCTAGAAAGGATATATGGACAGGTTGTGTATCTAGACAGGATATATGGACAGGGGTATTTTTGTGTACCTAGACAGGATATATGGACAGGGGTATTGTTGTGTACCTAGACAGGATATATGGACAGGGGTATTGTTGTGTACCTAGACAGGATATATGGACAGTGGTATTGTTGTGTACCTAGGCAGGATATATGGACAGGTTTTGTATCTAGACATGATATATGGACAGGGGTATTGTTGTGTACCTAGACAGGATATATGGACAGGTTGTGTACCTAGACAGGATATATGGACAGGGGTATTGTTGTGTACCTAGACAGGATATATGGACAGTGGTATTGTTGTGTACCTAGACAGGATATATGGACAGGTTGTGTACCTAGACAGGCTATATGGACAGGTTGTGTACCTAGACAGGATATATGGACAGTGGTATTGTTGTGTACCTAGACAGGATATATGGACAGGTTGTGTATCTAGACAGTATATATGAAAAGGGGTATTGTTGTGTACCTAGACAGGATATATGGACAGGGGTATTGTTGTGTATCTAGACAGGATATATGGACAGGGGTATTGTTGTGTACCTAGACAGGATATATGGACAGGGGTATTGTTGTGTACCTAGACAGGATATATGGACAGGGGTATTGTTGTGTATCTAGACAGGATATATGGACAGTGGTATTGTTGTGTATCTAGACAGGATATATGGACAGGGGTATTGTTGTGTATCTAGACAGGATATATGGACAGGGGTATTGTTGTGTATCTAGACAGGATATATGGACAGTGGTATTGTTGTGTACCTAGACAGGATATATGGACAGTGGTATTGTTGTGTACCTAGACAGGATATATGGACAGGTTGTGTATCTAGACAGGATATATGGACAGGTTGTGTATCTAGACAGGATATATGGACAGGGGTGATGTTGTGTATCTAGAAAGGATATATGGACAGGTTGTGTATCTAGACAGGATATATGGACAGGGGTATTTTTGTGTACCTAGACAGGATATATGGACAGGGGTATTGTTGTGTACCTAGACAGGATATATGGACAGGGGTATTGTTGTGTACCTAGACAGGATATATGGACAGTGGTATTGTTGTGTACCTAGGCAGGATATATGGACAGGTTTTGTATCTAGACATGATATATGGACAGGGGTATTGTTGTGTACCTAGACAGGATATATGGACAGGTTGTGTACCTAGACAGGATATATGGACAGGGGTATTGTTGTGTACCTAGACAGGATATATGGACAGTGGTATTGTTGTGTACCTAGACAGGATATATGAACAGGTTGTGTATCTAGACAGGATATATGGACAGTGGTATTGTTGTGTATCTAGACAGGATATATGGACAGGGGTATTGTTGTGTACCTAGACAGGATATATGAACCTTTGTATTGTTGTGTATCTAGACAGGATATATGGACAGGGGTATTGTTGTGTATCTAGACAGGACATATGGACAGGGGTATTGTTGTGTACCTAGACAGGATATACGGACAGGGGTATTGTTGTGTACCTAGACAGGATATATGGACAGGTTGTGTATCTAGACAGGATATATGGACAGGGGTATTGTTGTGTACCTAGACAGGATATATGGACAGGTTGTGTACCTAGACAGGATATATGGACAGGGGTATTGTTGTGTATCTAGACAGGATATATTGACAGGGGTATTGCTGTGTACCTAGACAGGATATATGGACAGGGGTATTGTTGTGTATCTAGACAGGATATAGGGACAGTGGTATTGTTGTGTACCTAGACAGGATATATGGACAGGGGTATTGTTGTGTATCTAGACAGGATATATGGACAGGGGTATTGTTGTGTACCTAGACAGGATATATGGACAGGGGTATTGTTGTGTACCTAGACAGGATATATGGACAGGGGTATTGTTGTGTATCTAGACAGGATATATGGACAGGGGTATTGTTGTGGACCTAGACAGGATATATGGACAGGTTGTGTATCTAGACAGTATATATGAAAAGGGGTATTGTTGTGTACCTAGACAGGATATATGGACAGGGGTATTGTTGTGTATCTAGACAGGATATATGGACAGGGGTATTGTTGTGTACCTAGACAGGATATATGGACAGTGGTATTGTTGTGTATCTAGACAGGATATATGGACAGGGGTATTGTTGTGTATCTAGACAGGATATATGGACAGGGGTATTGTTGTGTATCTAGACAGGATATATGGACAGTGGTATTGTTGTGTACCTAGACAGGATATATGGACAGTGGTATTGTTGTGTACCTAGACAGGATATATGGACAGGTTGTTTATCTAGACAGGATATATGGACAGGGGTATTGTTGTGTACCTAGACAGGATATATGGACAGGTTGTGTATCTAGACAGGATATATGGACAGGGGTGTTGTTGTGTATCTAGAAAGGATATATGGACAGGTTGTGTATCTAGACAGGATATATGGACAGGGGTATTTTTGTGTACCTAGACAGGATATATGGACAGGGGTATTGTTGTGTACCTAGACAGGATATATGGACAGGGGTATTGTTGTGTACCTAGACAGGATATATGGACAGTGGTATTGTTGTGTACCTAGGCAGGATATATGGACAGGTTTTGTATCTAGACATGATATATGGACAGGGGTATTTTTGTGTACCTAGACAGGATATATGGACAGGTTGTGTTCCTAGACAGGATATATGGACAGGGGTATTGTTGTGTACCTAGACAGGATATATGGACAGTGGTATTGTTGTGTACCTAGACAGGATATATGGACAGGGGTATTGTTGTGTATCTAGACAGGACATATGGACAGGGGTATTGTTGTGTACCTAGACAGGATATACGGACAGGGGTATTGTTGTGTACCTAGACAGGATATATGGACAGGTTGTGTATCTAGACAGGATATATGGACAGGGGTATTGTTGTGTACCTAGACAGGATATATGGACAGGTTGTGTACCTAGACAGGATATATGGACAGGGGTATTGTTGTGTATCTAGACAGGATATATTGACAGGGGTATTGCTGTGTACCTAGACAGGATATATGGACAGGGGTATTGTTGTGTACCTAGACAGGATATATGGACAGGGGTATTGTTGTGTATCTAGACAGGATATATGGACAGGGGTATTGTTGTGTATGTAGACAGGATATATGGACAGGGGTATTGTTGTGTACCTAGACAGGATATATGGACAGGGGTATTGTTGTGTATCTAGACAGGATATATGGACAGGGGTATTGTTGTGTACCTAGACAGGATATATGGACAGGGGTATTGTTGTGTACCTAGACAGGATATATGGACAGGGGTATTGTTGTGTATCTAGACAGGATATAAGGACAGGGGTATTGTTGTGTACCTAGACAGGATATATGGACAGGGGTATTGTTGTGTACCTAGACAGGATATATGGACAGGGGTATTGTTGTGTATCTAGACAGGATATATGGACAGTGGTATTGTTGTGTATGTAGACAGGATATATGGACAGGGGTATTGTTGTGTATCGAGACAGGATATATGGACAGGGGTATTGTTGTGTATCTAGACAGGATATATGGACAGTGGTATTGTTGTGTACCTAGACAGGATATATGGACAGTGGTATTGTTGTGTAACTAGACAGGATATACGGACAGGTTGTGTATCTAGACAGGATATATGGACAGGGGTATTGTTGTGTACCTAGACAGGATATATGGACAGGGGTATTGTTGTGTACCTAGAGAGGATATATGGACAGGGGTATTGTTGTGTACCTAGACAGGATATATGGACAGTGGTATTGTTGTGTACCTAGACAGGATATATGGACAGGTTGTGTACCTAGGCAGGATATATGGACAGGTTTTGTATCTAGAAGGATATATGGACAGGGGTAGTGTTGTGTACCTAGACAGGATATATGGACAGGTTGTGTACCTAGACAGGATATATGGACAGGGGTATTGTTGTGTACCTAGACAGGATATATGAACAGGTTGTGTATCTAGACAGGATATATGGACAGTGGTATTGTTGTGTATCTAGACAGGATATGTGGACAGGGGTATTGTTGTGTACCTAGACAGGATATATGAACCGTGGTATTGTTGTGTATCTAGACAGGATATATGGACAGGGGTATTGTTGTGTACCTAGACAGGATATATGGACAGGTTGTGTATCTAGACAGGATATATGGACAGGGGTTTTGTTGTGTATCTAGAAAGGATATATGGACAGGTTGTGTATCTAGACAGGATATATGGACAGTGGTATTGTTGTGTATCTAGACAGGATATATGGACAGGGGTATTGTTGTGTACCTAGACAGGATATATGGACAGGGGTATTGTTGTGTATCTAGACAGGATATGTGGACAGGGGTATTGTTGTGTACCTAGACAGGATATATGGACAGGGGTATTGTTGTGTACCTAGACAGGATATATGGACAGGGGTATTGTTGTGTACCTAGACAGGATATATGAACAGGTTGTGTACCTAGGCAGGATGTATGGACAGGTTTTGTATCTAGAAGGATATATGGACAGGGGTAGAGTTGTGTACCTAGACAGGATATATGGAAAGGTTGTGTACCTAGACAGGATATATGGACAGGGGTATTGTTGTGTACCTAGACAGGATATATGGACAGTGGTATTGTTGTGTACCTAGACAGGATATATGAACAGGTTGTGTATCTAGACAGGATATATGGACAGTGGTATTGTTGTGTATCTAGACAGGATATATGGACAGGGGTATTGTTGTGTACCTAGACAGGATATATGAACCGTGGTATTGTTGTGTATCTAGACAGGATATATGGACAGGGGTATTGTTGTGTATCTAGACAGGATATATGGACAGGTTGTGTACCTAGACAGGATATATGGACAGGGGTATTGTTGTGTATCTAGACAGGATATATGGACAGGTTGTGTATCTAGACAGGATATATGGACAGGTTGTGTATCTAGACAGGATATATGAACAGTGGTATTGTTGTGTACCTAGACAGGATATATGGACAGGTTGTGTATCTAGACAGGATATATGGACAGGTTGTGTACCTAGACAGGATATATGGACAGGGGTATTGTTGTGTATCTAGACAGGATATATGGACAGGTTGTGTACCTAGACAGGATATATGGACAAATTGTGTATCTAGACAGGATATATGGACAGGGGTATTGTTGTGTACCTAGACAGGATATATGGACAGGTTGTGTATCTAGACAGGATATATGGACAGGGGTATTATTGTGTATCTAGACAGGATATATGGACAGGTTGTGTATCTAGACAGGATATATGGACAGTTTGTGTATCTAGACAGGATATATGGACAAGTTGTGTAACTAGACAGGATATATGGACAGGGGTATTGTTGTGTACCTAGATAGTATATATGGACAGGGGTATTGTTGTGTATCTAGACAGGATATATGGACAGGGGTATTGTTGTGTACCTAGACAGGATATATGGACAGGTTGTGTATCTAGACAGTATATATGAACAGGGGTATTGTTGTGTATCTAGACAGGATATATGGACAGGGGTATTGTTGTGTACCTAGACAGGATATATGGACAGGGGTATTGTTGTGTATCTAGACAGGATATATGGACAGGGTTATTGTTGTGTACCTAGACAGGATATATGGACAGGTTGTGTATCTAGACAGTATATATGAACAGGGGTATTGTTGTGCAACTAGACAGGATATATGGACAGGGGTATTGTTGTGTACCTAGACAGGATATATGGACAGGTTGTGTATCTAGACAGTATATATGAACAGGGGTATTGTTGTGCACCTAGACAGGATATATGGACAGGGGTATTGTTGTGTACCTAGACAGGATACATGGACAGGGGTATTGTTGTGTACCTAGACAGGATATATGAACCGTGGTATTGTTGTGTATCTAGACAGGATATATGGACAGGGGTATTGTTGTGTATCTAGACAGGATATATGGACAGGTTGTGTACCTAGACAGGATATATGGACAGGGGTATTGTTGTGTATCTAGACAGGATATATGGACAGGTTGTGTATCTAGACAGGATATATGGACAGGTTGTGTATCTAGACAGGATATATGAACAGTGGTATTGTTGTGTACCTAGACAGGATATATGGACAGGTTGTGTATCTAGACAGGATATATGGACAGGTTGTGTACCTAGACAGGATATATGGACAGGGGTATTGTTGTGTATCTAGACAGGATATATGGACAGGTTGTGTATCTAGACAGGATATATGGACAAATTGTGTATCTAGACAGGATATATGGACAGGGGTATTGTTGTGTACCTAGACAGGATATATGGACAGGTTGTGTATCTAGACAGGATATATGGACAGGGGTATTATTGTGTATCTAGACAGGATATATGGACAGGTTGTGTATCTAGACAGGAAATATGGACAGGTTGTGTATCTAGACAGGATATATGGACAAGTTGTGCAACTAGACAGGATATATGGACAGGGGTATTGTTGTGTACCTAGATAGTATATATGGACAGGGGTATTGTTGTGTATCTAGACAGGATATATGGACAGGGGTATTGTTGTGTACCTAGACAGGATATATGGACAGGTTGTGTATCTAGACAGTATATATGAACAGGGGTATTGTTGTGCACCTAGACAGGATATATGGACAGGGGTATTGTTGTGTACCTAGACAGGATACATGGACAGGGGTATTGTTGTGTATCTAGACAGGATATATGGACAGGGGTATTGTTGTGTACCTAGACAGGATATATGGACAGGGGTATTGTTGTGTATCTAGACAGGATATATGGACAGGGTTATTGTTGTGTACCTAGACAGGATATATGGACAGGTTGTGTATCTAGACAGTATATATGAACAGGGGTATTGTTGTGCACCTAGACAGGATATATGGACAGGGGTATTGTTGTGTACCTAGACAGGATATATGGACAGGTTGTGTATATAGACAGTATATATGAACAGGGGTATTGTTGTGCACCTAGACAGGATATATGGACAGGGGTATTGTTGTGTACCTAGACAGGATACATGGACAGGGGTATTGTTGTGTATCTAGACAGGATATATGGACAGGGGTATTGTTGTGTACCTAGACAGGATATATGGACAGGGGTATTGTTGTGTATCTAGACAGGATATATGGACAGGGTTATTGTTGTGTACCTAGACAGGATATATGGACAGGGGTATTGTTGTGTACCTAGACAGGATATATGGACAGGGGTATTGTTGTGTACCTAGACAGGATATATGGACAGGGGTATTGTTGTGTACCTAGACAGGATATATGGACAGGGGTATTGTTGTGTATCTAGACAGGATATATGGACAGGGGTATTGTTGTGTACCTAGACAGGATATATGGACAGGGGTATTGTTGTGTACCTAGACAGGATATATGGACAGGGGTATTGTTGTGTACCTAGACAGGATATATGGACAGGGGTATTGTTGTGTATCTAGACAGGATATATGGACAGGTTGTGTATCTAGACAGGATATATGGACAGGGGTATTGTTGTGTACCTAGACAGGATATATGGACAGGGGTATTGTTGTGTACCTAGACAGGATATATGGACAGGGGTATTGTCGTGTATCTAGACAGGATATATGGACAGGTTGTGTACCTAGACAGGATATATGGACAGGTTGTGTATCTAGACAGGATATATGGACAGGGGTATTGTTGTGTATCTAGACATGATATATGGACAGGGGTATTGTTGTGTACCTAGACAGGATATATGGACAGGTTGTGTATCTAGACAGGATATATGGACAGTGGTATTGTTGTGTACCTAGACAGGATATATGGACAGGGGTATTGTTGTGTACCTAGACAGGATATATGGACAGGTTGTGTATCTAGACAGTATATATGAACAGGGGTATTGTTGTGTATCTAGACAGGATATATGAACAGTGGTATTGTTGTGTATCTAGACAGGATATATGGACAGTGGTATTGTTGTGTACCTAGACAGGATATATGGACAGTGGTATTGTTGTGTACCTAGACAGGATATATGGACAGGTTGTGTATCTAGACAGGATATATGGACAGGGGTATTGTTGTGTACCTAGACAGGATATATGGACAGGGGTATTGTTGTGTACCTAGACAGGATATATGGACAGGGGTATTGTTGTGTATCTAGACAGGATATATGGACAGGTTGTGTATCTAGACAGGATATATGGACAGGGGTATTGTTGTGTACCTAGACAGGATATATGGACAGGGGTATTGTTGTGTACCTAGACAGGATATATGGACAGGGGTATTGTCGTGTATCTAGACAGGATATATGGACAGGTTGTGTACCTAGACAGGATATATGGACAGGTTGTGTATCTAGACAGGATATATGGACAGGGGTATTGTTGTGTATCTAGACATGATATATGGACAGGGGTATTGTTGTGTACCTAGACAGGATATATGGACAGGTTGTGTATCTAGACAGGATATATGGACAGTGGTATTGTTGTGTACCTAGACAGGATATATGGACAGGGGTATTGTTGTGTACCTAGACAGGATATATGGACAGGTTGTGTATCTAGACAGTATATATGAACAGGGGTATTGTTGTGTATCTAGACAGGATATATGAACAGTGGTATTGTTGTGTATCTAGACAGGATATATGGACAGTGGTATTGTTGTGTACCTAGACAGGATATATGGACAGTGGTATTGTTGTGTACCTAGACAGGATATATGGACAGGGGTATTGTTGTGTACCTAGACAGGATATATGGACAGTGGTATTGTTGTGTACCTAGACAGGATATATGAACAGTGGTATTGTTGTGTATCTAGACAGGATATATGGACAGTGGTATTGTTGTGTACCTAGACAGGATATATGGACAGGTTGTGTACCTAGAAAGGATATATGGACAGGGGTATTGTTGTGTACCTAGACAGGATATATGGACAGGTTGTGTATCTAGACAGGATATATGGACAGGTTGTGTACCTAGACAGGATATATGGACGGGGGGGATTGTTGTGTATCTAGACAGGATATATGAACAGTGGTATTGTTGTGTATCTAGACAGGACAATGAGACTAACCCAAAAACAGAGGAGTCACTGGTGTTTTCTGAGAGAACTGTCACATGATGTCATACCCTGACCTTAGTATTCTTTGTTTTCCTTGTTATTTTGGTTAGGTCAGGGTGTGACATGGGTGATGTCAGTGTTTTAGATTGTCTAGGGGTTTTGTATGTTTATGGGGCTGTGGCCTATCCAGGTAAATTGTGTGTCTATAGTTGCCTAGATTGGGTCTCAATTAGAGGCAGCTGTCTATTGTTGTCTCTGATTGGGAACAATAGCAATATTCTGTGGGTACTTTGTGCGTGATTATCTAGCCTGTTAATAGCCATGTTATGACCTGGTACTTCCTGTATATAACCATGTTATTACCTGATACTCCCTGTATATAACCATGTTATTACCTGGTACTCCCTGTATATAACCATGTTATTACCTGGTACTACTTGTATATAGCCATGTTATTACCTCCCTGTATATAGCCATGTTATTACCTGGTACTTCATGTATATAGCCATGTTATTACCTGGTACTCCCTCTATATAGTCATGTTATTACCTGGTACTCCCTGTATATAGCCATGTTATTACCTGGTACTCCCTGTATATAGCCATGTTATTACCTCCCTGTATATAGCCATGTTATTACCTCCCTGTATATAACCATGTTATTACCTGGTACTCCCTGTATATAACCATGGTATTACCTGGTACTCCCTGTATATAACCATGTTATTACCTGGTACTCCCTGTATATAACCATGTTATTACCTGGTACACCCTGTATATAACCATGTTATTACCTGGTACTCTCTGTATATAACAATGTTATTACCTGGTACTCCCTGTATATAACCATGTTATTACCTGGTACTCCCTGTATATAACCGTGTTATTACCTCCCTGTATATAGCCATGTTATTACCTCCCTGTATATAGCCATGTTATTACCTGGTACTCCCTGTATATAACCATGTTATGACCTGGTACTTCCTGTATATAACCATGTTATTACCTGATACTCCCTGTATATAACCATGTTATTACCTGGTACTCCCTGTATATAACCATGTTATTACCTGGTACTCCCTGTATATAACCATGTTATTACCTGGTACTCTCTGTATATGACAATGTTATTACCTGGTACTCCCTGTATATAACCATGTTATTACCTGGTACTCCCTGTATATAACCATGTTATTACCTCCCTGTATATAGTCATGTTATTATCTGGTACTTCCTGTATATAACCATGTTATTACCTGGTACTTCCTGTACATAACCATGTTATTACCTGGTACTCCCTGTATATAGCCATGTTATTACCTGGTACTCCCTGTATATAACCATGTTATTACCTGGTACTCCCTGTATATAACCATGTTATTACCTGGTACTTCCTGTATATAACCATGTTATTACCTCCCTGTATATAACCATGTTATTACCTTGTACTCCCTGTATATAACCATGTTATTACCTGGCACTTCCTGTATATAACCATGTTATTACCTGGTACTTCCTGTATATAACCATGTTATTACCTGGTACTCCCTGTATATAACCATGTTATTACCTGGTACTCCCTGTATATAACCATGTTATTACCTGGTACTCCCTGTATATAACCATGTTATGACCTGGTACTTCCTGTATATAACCATGTTATTACCTCCCTGTATGTAACCATGTTATTACCTGGTACTCCCTGTATATAACCATGTTATTACCTGGTACTCTCTGTATATAACAATGTTATTACCTGGTACTCCCTGTATATAACCATGTTATTACCTGGTACTCCCTGTATATAGCCATGTTATTGCCTGGTACTCCCTGTATATAACCATGTTATTACCTGGTACTTCCTGTATATAACCATGTTATTACCTGGTACTCCCTGTATATAACCATGGTATTACCTGGTACTCCCTGTATATAACCATGTTATTACCTGGTACTTCCTGTACATAACCATGTTATTACCTGGTACTCCCTGTATATAACCATGTTATTACCTGGTACTCCCTGTATATAACCATGTTATTACCTGGTACTCCCTGTATATAACCATGTTATTACCTGGTACTCCCTGTATATAACCATGTTATGACCTGGTACTTCCTGTATATAACCATGTTATTACCTCCCTGTATATAACCATGTTATTACCTGGTACTCCCTGTATATAACCATGTTATTACCTGGTACTCTCTGTATATAACAATGTTATTACCTGGTACTCCCTGTATATAACCATGTTATTACCTGGTACTTCCTGTATATAACCATGTTATTGCCTGGTACTCCCTGTATATAACCATGTTATTACCTGGTACTTCCTGTATATAACCATGTTATTACCTGGTACTCCCTGTATATAACCATGTTATTACCTGGTACTCCCTGTATATAACCATGTTATTACCTGGTACTTCCTGTACATAACCATGTTATTACCTGGTACTCCCTGTATATAACCATGTTATTGCCTGGTACTCCCTGTATATAACCATGTTATTACCTGGTACTTCCTGTATATAACCATGTTATTACCTGGTACTTCCTGTATATAACCATGTTATTACCTGGTACTCCCTGTATATAACCATGTTATTACCTGGTACTTCCTGTATATAACCATGTTATTACCTGGTACTTCCTGTATATAACCATGTTATTACCTGGTACTTCCTGTATATAACCATGTTATTACCTGGTACTTCCTGTATGTAGCCATGTTATTGTTATTTTATTGTGTTACTATTTCCTTTATTTTTGTCTTACTTTTTAACTCTGCATTGTTTGGAAAGTAAGTAAGCATTTGATTGTATATAAAAAAGAGTGAGAGTGAGTCCATGCCACTTATTAGGTAATTTGTTAACCAGACTTGTACTCCTGAACTTATTATAGGTTACCATAGCAAAGGGGTTGAACTCTTATTGACTCAAGACATTGTAGTTTTAAATTTTTAATGACTTTGTTGTTTTTTTGTTTTTTTTACATAATTCCACTTTGACATTATGGGAAATTGTGCGTCTCAATTTCATCCATTTTAAATTCAGGTTAAAACACAACAAAATGTGGAAAACGTAAAGGGATGTGAATACCTTCTGGAGGCACTTGTACAAAATCCCCCAGCAGCCCGAGCAGCTCTGGGGTCCGTTCACCTCTCCCCCTGCATCTCGTGTTTTTTGGTCTTCAACACTGCCGTTTTTGCCTGCCACAACAGGTAGTTTACTAGGCCGTCCCTTCGCCATGTCATGTCATGTGACCAACCACTGACTGTAGTCATGTGACTCACCCTGCCAGTCATGTGACCAACCACTGACTGTAGTTATGTGCTTCGAAAGCCCACCTAAGGGATTTAACAGCTCCAGTTTGTTCAGAACCACCATTCTCTCCATCTCGGCCCAAGAGTATTGTTCATATATAAACAACACATTGACTCCCATGTGACTCTCCCTGCCAGTCATGTGGCTCTCCTTCCCAGTCATGTGGCTCTCCCTGCCAGTCATGTGACTCTCCCTGCCAGTCATGTGACTCTCCCTGCCAGTCATGTGGCTCTCCCTGCCAGTCATGTGACTCTCCCTGTCAGTCATGTGACTCTCCCTGCCAGTCATGTGACTCTCCCTGCCAGTCATGTGGCTCTCCCTGCCAGTCATGTGACTCTCCCTGCCAGTCATGTGGCTCTCCCTGCCAGTCATGTGACTCTCCCTGCCAGTCATGTGACTCTCCCTGCCAGTCATGTGGCTCTCCCTGCCAGTCATGTGACTCTCCCTGCCAGTCATGTGACTCTCCTTGCCAGTCATGTGGCTCTCCCTGCCAGTCATGTGGCTCTCCCTGCCAGTCATGTGGCTCTCCCTGCCAGTCATGTGGCTCTCACTGCAAGTCAGCGTTCACTTCATCCTAAATGGCAAAATAATTACTATGTATTTCACGACTTTGACCAGCCTACTGGGCCCCCAATACTGTATGTAGACCACTACTAAACTAACACCAGCTAAACGAACAACACAGCACCAACTAAACTAACACCACCATCTAAACTAACACCACCAGCTGAACTAACACCATCATCTAAACTAACACCACCAGCAGCTAAACTAACACCACCATCATCTAAACTAACACCACCACCAGCTAAACTAACACCACCAGCTAAACTAACACCACCAGCAGCTAAACTAACACCACCATCATCTAAACTAACACCACCACCAGCTAAACTAACACCACCAGCTAAACTAACAACACCACCAGCTAAACTAACACCACCAAATAAACTAACACCACCAGCTAAACTAACACCACTAGCTTTACTAACACCACCAGCTAAACTAACACCACCAGCTAAACTACACCACCAACTAAACACCACCAGCTAAACTAACACCACCAGCTAAACTAACACCACCAGCTAAATTAACACCACCAGCTTTACTAACACCACCGACTAAACTAACACCACCAGCTAAATTAACACCACTACTAAACTAACACCACCAGCTTTACTAACACCACCAGCTAAACTAACACCACCAGCTAAACTACACCACCAACTAAACACAACCAGCTAAACTAACACCACCAGCTGAACTAACAGCATCATCTAAACTAACACCACCAGCAGCTAAACTAACACCACCATTCTAAACTAACACCACCACCAGCTAAACTAACACCACCAGCTAAACTAACACCACCAGCTACACTAACACCACCACCAGCTAAACTAACACCACCATCTAAACTAACACCACCAGCTAAACTAACACCACCACCAGCTAAACTAACACCACCAGCTAAACTAACACCACCATCTAAACTAACACCACCAGCTAAACTAACACCACCAGCTTTACTAACAGCACCATCTAAACTAACACCACCAGCTAAACTAACACCACCAGCTTTACTAACACCACCAGCTAAACTAACACCACCAGCTTTACTAACACCACCAGCTAAACTAACACCACCAGCTAAACTAACACCACCAACTAAACTAACATCGCCAGCGAAACTAACACCACCAGCTAAACTAACATCACCAGCTTTACTAACAGCACCAACTAAACTAACACCACCAGCCAAACTAACACCACCAGCCAAACTAACACCACCACCTAAACTAACACCAACAGCTAAACTAACACCACCTAAACTAACACAACCAGCTAAACTAACACCAGCCGAACTAACACCATCATCTAAACTAACACCACCAGCAGCTAAACTCACACCACCATCATCTAAACTAACACCACCACCAGCTAAACGAACACCACCACCAGCTAAACTAACACCACCAGCTAAACTAACACCAGCTAAACTAACACCAAAAGCTAAACTAACACCACCATCTAAACTAACACCACCATCTAAACTAACACCACCAGCTAAACTAACACCACCAGCTAAACTAACACCACCATCTAAACTAACACCACCATCTAAACTAACACCACCAGCTAAACTAACACCACCAGCTAAACTAACACCACCATCTAAACTAACACCACCAGCTAAACTAACACCACCAGCTAAACTAACACCACCTAAACTAACACCACTACTAAACTAACACCACCAGCTAAACTAACACCAGCTAAACTATCACCACCAGCTAAACTAACACCACCAGCTAAACTAACACCACCAGCTAAACTAACACCACCAGCTTTACTAACACCACCAGCTAAACTAACACCACCAGCTAAACTAACACCACCAGCTAAACTAACACCACCAGCTAAACTCTAAACTAACACCAGCTAAACTAACACCACCAGCTTGACTAACACCACCTAAATTAACACCACTACTAAATTAACACCACCAGCTAAACTAACACCACCACCTAAACTAACACCACCAGCTAAACTAACACCAGCTAAACTAACACCACCAGCTAAACTAACACCACCATCTAAACTAACACCACCAGCTAAACTAACACCACCAGCTTTACTAACACCACCAGCTAAACTAACACCACCAGCTAAACTAACACCAGCTAAACTAACACCGCCAGTTAAACTAACACCACCAGCTTGACTAACACCACCTAAATTAACACCACTACTAAATGAACACCACCAGCTAAACTAACACCAGCTAAACTAACACCCCCAGCTCATCCAGTATAAGAGCAGAGGTCTTTAACAGTCAATATTTTCAGACCCTTGACTGCAGTGGAGCGGAGCAGAGGGATTTGTCCCTGACACCATTGCTGACGCCTCCGCAGAGAAAATACAAGGCTTGTTAAAGTCACAGTGGAAACTTTCTTTACATGGCCTATAGCAGGCTGCTGATATATGAACCTGGAGATGGTCAGCTCTAGCCTGGTCCCAGATCTGTTTGTGCTATTATACCATGTTTGGTATGACAAGGAGTGGCAAGGATTGGAATGATAACAAAAACATTATGGTATCCAGGGTGAGTCAGCTTTGAGTGGATGGGTGTTTGGATTACAGCTGTCGGGGGGGGGGGGGGGGTATTGGGTAGCTTGATCAGACCCATTTCTGGAGGACATTAGGGTTCCCATCCTAGTGTCACCTCAACGAACAACATAGTCCTCATTATATTTAGACAGCTGTTGAACACAGGCCTCTAATCTTCTGTCTTCCCGTACACTGTGTCATCGTTTACCATAAATACTCTCTGTTCACCCAGCTGTTTCCCCTACCCAACTGTTTCCCTACCCAACTGTTTCCCTACCCAACTGTTTCCCTACCCAACTGTTTCCCTACCCAACTGTTTCCCTACCCAACTGTTTCCTTACCCAACTGTTTCACTACCTAAATGTTTCCCTACCCAACTGTTCCCCTACCCAACTGTTTCCCTACCCAACTGTTTCCTACCCAACTGTTTCCCTACCCAACTGTTTCCCTACCCAACTGTTCCCGTACCCAACTGTTTCACTACCCAACTGTTTCCCTACCCAACTGTTTCCCTACCCAACTGTTCCCCTACCCAACTGTCTCCCTACCCAACTGTTTCCCTACCCAACTGTTTCACTACTCAACTGTTTCACTACCCAACTGTTTCCCTACCCAACTGTTTCCCTACCCAACTGTTTCCCTACCCAACTGTTTCCCTACCCAACTGTTTCCCTACCCAACTGTTTCCTTACCCAACTGTTTCACTACCTAAATGTTTCCCTACCCAACTGTTCCCCTACCCAACTGTTTCCCTACCCAACTGTTTCCTACCCAACTGTTTCCCTACCCAACTGTTTCCCTACCCAACTGTTCCCGTACCCAACTGTTTCACTAGCCAACTATTTCCCTACCCAACTGTTCCCCTACCCAACTGTTTCCCTACCCAACTGTTTCCTACCCAACTGTTTCCCTACCCAACTGTTTCACTACCCAACTGTTTCACTACCCAACTGTTTCCCTACCCAACTGTCTCCCTACCCAACTGTTTCCCTACCCAACTGTTTCCCTACCCAACTGTTTCCCTAGCCAACTGTTTCCCTACCCAACTGTTTCACTACCCAACTGTTTCTCTACCCAACTTTCTCCCTACCCAACTGTTTCCCTACCCAACTGTTTCCCTACCCAACTGTCTCCCTACCCAACTGTTTCCTTACCTAACTGTTCCCCTACCTAGCTGTTCCGCTATTTAATATACTAAAATAGACAGCAAGACCCACTAATTTATAAAATAAACTGGACGACAAGATCCACTAATTAACAAACTAGACTAGACTACAAGATCCACTAATTAACAAACTAAACTAGAATACAAGACCCACTAATTAACTAAATAAACTAGAATACAAGACCCACTAATTAACTAAATAAACTAGAATACAAGACCCACTAATTAACGAAATAAACTAGAATACAAGACCCACTAATTAACTAAATAAACTAGAATACAAGACCCACTAATTAACTAAATAAACTAGAATACAAGACCCACTAATTAACGAAATAAACTAGAATACAAGACCCACTAATTAACTAAATAAACTAGAATACAAGACCCACTAATTAACTAAATAAACTAGAATACAAGACCCATGAATTAACAAACTAAACTAGAATACAAGATCCACTAATTAACTAAATAAACTAGAATACAAGATCCACTAATTAACTAAATAAACTAGAATACAAGACCCACTAAATAATAAACTAAACTAGACGACAAGACCCACTAATTAACAAACTATACTAGACTACAAGACTTGTATGTGGAGAATGAGGGCTGCAATAGATATCTCAGATAAGGGGGAGTGAGGCCTAAGGGGTTTTTAGAAATAAGCATTAACTAACCTGTGGGTCTTGCGACGAGTATACAGAGATGACCAGTTTACAGAAGAGTATAGAGTGCAGTGATGTGTCCTATAAGGAGTGTTGGTGGCAAATCTGATGGCCGAATGGTAAAGAACATCTAGCCGCTCGAGCGCACCCTTACCTGCCGATCTATAAATTACGTCTCCATACTCTAGCATGGGAAGGATGGTCATCTGAATCAGGGTTAGTTTGGCAACTGGGGTGAAAGAGGAACGATTACGATAGAGGAAATCAAGTCTAGATTTAACTTTAGTCTGCAGCTTTGATATGTGCTGAGAGAAGGACAGTGTACCGTCTAGCCATACTCCCAAGTACTTGTATGAGGTGACTGCCTCAAGCTCTAAACCCTCAGAGGTAGTGATCACACCGGTGGGGAGAGGGGCATTCTTCTTACCAAACCACATTACCTTTGTTTTGGAGGTGTTCAGAACAAGGTTAATGTTGGAGAAAGCTTGTTGGACACTAAGAAAGTTTTGTTGTAGAGCATTTAACACAAAATCCAGGGAGGGACCAGCTGAGTATAAGACTGTATCATCTGCATATAAATGGATAAGAGAGCTTCCTAATGAATGAGCTATGTGGTTGATGTAAATTGAGAAGAGCATGGGGCCTAGAATCGAGCCTTGGGGTACACCCCTGGTGACAGGCAGTGGCTGAGACAGCAGATGTTCTGACTATACACTGCACTGTTTGAGAGAGGTAGTTAGCAAACCAGGCCAAAGAGCCCTCAGAGACACCAATACTCCTTAGCCGGCCCACAAGAATGGAATGGTCTACTGTATCAAAAGCTTTGGCCAAGTCAATAAAAATAACAGCACAACATTGCTTAGAATCAAGGGCAGTGGTGACATCATTGAGGACCTTTAAGGTTGCAGTGACAAATCCATAACCTGAAACCAGATTGCATACCAGAGAGAATACTATAAACATCAAGAAAGACAGTCAATTGATTTTCGGCAAGTTTTTCAAACATGTTTGATGAACAGGGCGAAATAGAAATAGGCCTATAACAATTAGGATCAGCTTGATCGCCCCCTTTAAATAAAGGACAAACTGTGGCTGCCTTCCAAGCAATGGGAACCTCCCCAGAGAGAGGAGACAGGTTTAAAAGGTTGGAGATAAGCTTGGCAATGATAGGGGCAGAAGAAAGGGTCCAAACCATCTGACCCAGATGTATAATTTTGGGGTCAAGTTTAAGGCGCTCCTTTAGCACCTCAGACTCAGTGACTGCCTGCAAGGAGAACCTTTGTAGCGGGGCAGGGGAAAAAGAGGGAGGAGCATCAAGGACAGTCGCATTAGAAGGGGTGGGAAATTAGGAAATGTTGGAACAGGCAAGGAGGCATGGCTTAGTCAAAAAGGAATCCTGAAGTTATGATTTAAAACGCTCAGCGATGTGCTTCTTGTCAGTAACAACCACATCATCAACTTTAAGGAACATGGGCAGCTGTGAGGAGGAGGATTTATTCTCCAGGTCTTTAACCATTTTCAATAACTTCTTGGGGTTAGATCCACAGAGAGAGAACTGCTCCTTGCAGCCTTTTCTGGGTGTTTGGAGTCATACCTCGTGGGATTGGTAATAATTTAGGGAGTCCCATGGCTTTAGGACTTGGTCAGGTGGTTTAAGCAGGTCCCAGTTTAAGTCACCTAGCAGGACAAATTCAGACTTAGTGTAAGAGGCCAGGAGAGAACTTAGGTTACAGGCAGGTAGGGTTCAGGCGGTGCTGATGGAGGACGGCAACATCCAGCACCATCAACCAAAAGCTATTTGAAAGTTTATTGCTTAAAACCAGCAAATTAAAATGTTTGGGGGCAGACTTGATGGAGACAACTGAGCTCTGAAGGTGATCCTTGGTAAAGATTGCCACTCCCCCACCTTTGGAAGATCTGTCTTGCCGAAAAAAGGTTATAACCAGACAGGTTAACATCAGTATTCAAAACACTCTTCCTTAACTACGTCTCAGTAATGACCAACACATCTGGATTGGAGCTGTGAACCCACACTTTCAATTGATCCATTTTAGGTAATATCTTCTAGTGTTAATGTGGAGAAAACCCAGGCTTTTACGAGAGCAGAAATCAGGGAATCAGATATCAGAGTACAAGTCAGAATTGGGGCTCGCAACAGTAGATGTGGTGTACATGCACATTTCCAGATATCATCAACAGTAATACAATCAAGGCACGGCAGAGGACAGGGAGAGCGTGGTGGGGGTACCTGTACCAGACAGGGGGAGACAGGCCAGGGAGAGAGGGGTGAGTGTGGTGGGGATACCTGTACCAGACAGGGGGAGACAGGCCAGGGAGAGAGAGGGGAGTGTGGTGGGGGTACCTGTACCAGACAGGGGGAGACAGGCCAGGGAGAGAGGGGGGAGTGTGGTGGGGGCACCTGTACCAGACAGGAGGAGACAGACCAGGGCAGACGGTGAACAGAGAGGGGGGTGTGGTGGGGGTACCTGTACCAGACAGGAGGAGACAGACCAGGGAGAGAGGGGTGAGTGTGGTGGAGGTACCTGTACCAGACAGGGGGAGACAGACCAGGGCAGACGGTGAACAGAGAGGGGTGAGTGTGGTGGAGGTAACTGTACCAGACAGGGGAGACAGACCAGGGAGAGAGGGGGGAGTGTGGTAGAGGTACCTGTACCAGACAGGGGAGACAGACCAGGGAGAGAGGGGGGAGTGTGGTGGAGGTACCTGTACCAGACAGGGGAGACAGACCAGGGAGAGAGGGGGGAGTGTGGTGGAGGTATCTGTACCAGACAGGGGAGACAGACCAGGGAGAGAGGGGGGAGTGTGGTGGAGGTACCTGTACTAGACAGGGGAGACAGACCAGGGAGAGAGGGGGGAGTGTGGTGGAGGTACCTGTACCAGACAGGGGGAGACAGGCCAGGGAGAGAGGGGGGAGTGTGGTGGGGGCACCTGTACCAGACAGGGGGAGACAGACCAGGGCAGACGGTGAACAGAGAGGGGGGTGTGGTGGGGGTACCTGTACCAGACAGGAGGAGACAGACCAGGGAGAGAGGGGTGAGTGTGGTGGAGGTACCTGTACCAGACAGGGGGAGACAGACCAGGGCAGACGGTGAACAGAGAGGGGTGAGTGTGGTGGAGGTAACTGTACCAGACAGGGGAGACAGACCAGGGAGAGAGGGGGGAGTGTGGTAGAGGTACCTGTACCAGACAGGGGAGACAGACCAGGGAGAGAGGGGGGAGTGTGGTGGAGGTACCTGTACCAGACAGGGGAGACAGACCAGGGAGAGAGGGGGGAGTGTGGTGGAGGTATCTGTACCAGACAGGGGAGACAGACCAGGGAGAGAGGGGGGAGTGTGGTGGAGGTACCTGTACTAGACAGGGGAGACAGACCAGGGAGAGAGGGGGGAGTGTGGTGGAGGTACCTGTACCAGACAGGGGGAGACAGGCCAGGGAGAGAGGGGGGAGTGTGGTGGGGGCACCTGTACCAGACAGGGGGAGACAGACCAGGGCAGACGGTGAACAGAGAGGGGGGTGTGGTGGGGGTACCTGTACCAGACAGGAGGAGACAGACCAGGGAGAGAGGGGTGAGTGTGGTGGAGGTACCTGTACCAGACAGGGGGAGACAGACCAGGGCAGACGGTGAACAGAGAGGGGTGAGTGTGGTGGAGGTAACTGTACCAGACAGGGGAGACAGACCAGGGAGAGAGGGGGGAGTGTGGTAGAGGTACCTGTACCAGACAGGGGAGACAGACCAGGGAGAGAGGGGGGAGTGTGGTGGAGGTACCTGTACCAGACAGGGGAGACAGACCAGGGAGAGAGGGGGGAGTGTGGTGGAGGTATCTGTACCAGACAGGGGAGACAGACCAGGGAGAGAGGGGGGAGTGTGGTGGAGGTACCTGTACTAGACAGGGGAGACAGACCAGGGAGAGAGGGGGGAGTGTGGTGGAGGTACCTGTACCAGACAGGGGAGACAGACCAGGGAGAGAGGTGGGAGTGTGGTGGAGGTACCTGTACCAGACAGGAGGAGACAGACCAGGGAGAGAGGGGGGAGTGTGGTGGAGGTACCTGTACCAGACAGTGGAGACAGACCAGGGAGAGAGGGGGGAGTGTGGTGGAGGTACCTGTACCATACAGGGGAGACAGACCAGGGAGAGAGGTGGGAGTGTGGTGGAGGTACCTGTACCAGACAGGGGAGACAGACCAGGGAGAGAGGGGGGAGTGTGGTGGAGGTACCTGTACCAGACAGGGGGAGACAGACCAGGGAGAGAGGGGGGAGTGTGGTGGGGGCACCTGTACCAGACAGGGGGAGACAGACCAGGGCAGATGGTGAACGGAGAGGGGTGAGTGTGGTGGAGGTACCTGTACCAGACAGGAGGAGACAGACCAAAAATTCACATACAGCTGTGTCTTTCTCCCTTGAACGCTATGGGTCTTGTCCCCACATGCTTCAAGATGGCCAACATATTTCCTGTATAAAGAATGCAAAGGTAACTAAACTAAATGATTAGAAAGTCACTTCTGTCATCATGAAGTGCTTTGAGAGACTAGTCAAGGATCATATCACCTCCACCTTACCGGTCACCCTAGACCCACTTCAGTTTGAATACCGCCCCAATAGGTCCACAGACGATGCAATCGCCATCAAACTGAACTATCCCGTTTGGACAAGAGGAATACCTACAGTACCGTTCAAAAGTTTGGCGTCACTTGGAAATGTCCAGGTTTTTTAAATAAAAGTACATTTTTTGTCCATTTAAATAACATCAAATTTATCAGAAATACAATGTAGACATTGTTAATGTTGTAAATGACTATTGTAGCTGTAAACGGCAGATTTTTTATGGAATATCTACATAGGCCCATTATCAGCAACCATCACTCCTGTGTTCCAATGACACGTTGTGTTAACTAATCCAAGTTTATCATTTTAAAAGGCTAATTGATCATTAGAAAACCCTTTTGCAATGATGTTAGCACAGCTCAAAACTGTTGTCCTGCTTAAAGAAGCAATACAATTGGCCTTCTTTAGACTAGTTGAGTATCTGGAGCATCAGCATTTGTGTGTTCGATTACAGGCTCAAAATGTCCAGAAATAAATACCTTTATTCTGAAACTCGTCAGTCTATTCCTGTTCTGAGAACTGATAACTATTCCATGCGAGAAATTGCCAAGAAACTGAATATCTCGTCCAACGCTGTGTACTACTCAGCGCAAACTGTCTCTAACCAGAATAGAAAGAGGAGTGGGAGGCCCCGGTGCACAACTGAGCAAGAGAACAAGTACATTAGAGTGTCAAGTTTGAGAAACAGATGCCTCACAAGTCCTTCACTGGCAGCTTCATTAAATAGAACTCGCAAAACACCAGTCTCAACGTCAACAGTGAAGAGGCAACTCCGAGGTGCTGGCCTTCTAGGCAGAGTTCCTCTGCCCAGTGTCTGTGTTATTTTGCCCATCTTAATATTTTCTACTGATTGGCCAGTCTGAGATAATACTTTTTCTTTGCAACTCTGCCTAGAAGACCAGCATCCCAGAGTCACCTCTTCCCTGTTGACGTTGAGACTGGTGTTTTGCAGGTACTATTTAATGAAGTTGCCATTTGAGAACTTGTCGGCTATTTGAGACAGTAAAGGCGGCTTTGCTATTTTTGTGTAGAGACTTCAGCTTCCCTCCAGAACCTGAGGTCACATGCTCTCTAGTGGCTTAACTTGAAGATGTGGCAAATAGGAGTGGCAATATGGTCTGCTATTATCTTCAGTAATTTTCCATCCAGATTGTCAGAACCCGGTGGATTGTCATTGTTGATAGATAACAATAATGTGTTCACATCTTCCACACTGCCTTTACGGAATTCAAAAGTACAATTCTTGTCTTTCATAATTTGGTCAATAAAAGTGACAGCAGAGCTACAATAATCGTTTAGCCAGATGTGTAAGGCTAGTAGCCTGCTGAATCTTTCACACCCGCGGCCCAACGATGGTACTGGACCTGAAATGACTGGCTGTTTTTTGGAGTCTTTTAATGCTAAAATCAGTTCTTTAAATTCAAATTTCAAATGTTCCGAGCTAGCCCTCCTGATGTTGTTTGATCCCACATGGACTACGACACTGTCAACTCCCGGCATCTGTGGTAGAACAGTCAGAAGCCTGTCCTGTCCTGTACTCGTGCTCCTGTGTAGAACAGGATCTTTGCCTTGGGGACCGAGATGTTTCTCACCGTAGAGCTGCCTATGATGACAGCTGGTGGTGTTCAATGGGCCAGTCTATCAGGCAGCCTCACGGTCTGATGAGGGTAGAAGCTCCGAGGATCTGAACACGAGGTAGAATCCACCGGAGAGGGTGACAGAACAGAGGATGAAGACTCAGGTACCTCCGGATCCGATCTTGAATGGGAAGCCCCCAAGGAAGAAGGCGCTGGAACCTCTGGGTCCAGGGTGGCAGAGCTGTTTCTGGTCTGTGTCAGGTCCGGGCTCAACATCTCTAAGGAGACCCCAGTTGCCAGAGGACACTGTTAGATATAGAAAGGGGCTAAGTTAGAACCACAGAACTAGAGGCTGTCCACTCTTCTGTTAGAACCGCAGAACCAGAGACTGTCCACTCTTCTGTTAGAACCACAGAACTAGAGGCTGTCCAGTCTTCAGTTAGAACCACAGAACTAGAGGCTGTCCAGTCTTCAGTTAGAACCACAGAACTAGAGACTGTCCAGTCTTCTGTTAGAACCACAGAACTAGAGGCTGTCCAGTCTTCTGTTAGAACCACAGAACTAGAGGCTGTCCAGTCCTCTGTTAGAACCACAGAACTAGAGGCTGTCCAGTCCTCTGTTAGAACCACAGAACTAGAGGCTGTCCAGTCTTCAGTTAGAACCACAGAACTAGTGACTGTCCAGTCTTCTGTTAGAACCACAGAACTAGAGGCTGTCCAGTCTTCTGTTAGAACCACAGAACTAGAGTCTGTCCAGTCCTCTGTTAGAACCACAGTACTAGAGTCTGTCCAGTCCTCTGTTAGAACCACAGAACTAGAGGTTGTCCAGTCCTCTTTTAGAACCACAGAACTAGAGGCTGTCCAGTCTTCTGTTAAAACTATAGAACTAGAGAAGAGGAGAGAAGAAGAAGAGCGAGTGAGAGGGGGGAGAGAGGGGGAGAGAGAGAGAGAGAAAGAGAGAGAGAGAGAGAGAGAGAGAGGGGGGGGGGGGGAGGGGGGGGGGAGAAGGGGAGAGAGAGAGGAGGAGAGAGAGAGAGAGAGAGAGGGGGGAGCGAGAGAGAGAGAGAGATGGGGGGAGCAGATCTCTCTGTATCCCTCCTTCTCTGAAGCATCGGCAGCTCACCGATTCACAGCCACAGGTATGAGCTTTTCCTCTCTGAACAGCAGCTTGACATATGGACTTTACATTAATTAATATATTTTCTCTCTAACTCGATTCTTTAGACTGTCGGCTATCTTTCAGACGTGTAGTTGTTACTTTATTTGAGCTTTAAAGCAGAATCAGCTTCAGCTACAACATCATAATATCATTGAGACTTGTTAACTGAGTAATTAATAGACATGATTAAATAGCTGTAAATTACAGTATATATAGATAGTATATAGATATATATAATACATATAGTATATACAGTATATATAGTATATAGATAGTATATATATATATATATATATATATATATATATATATATATATAGACGTATACAGTATATATAGATAGTAAATAGATATATATATATAGATGTATACAGTATATATAGATAGTATATAGATATATAGTACATCCCGTATATATAGATAGTATATAGATATATATATATAGTATATACAGTATATACAGTGTATATAGATAGTATATAGATATATATAGTATATACAGTATCTATAGATATATAGAGATATATATATATATATATAGTATATACAGTATATATATAGATAGTATATAGATATATATAGTATATACAGTATATATAGATAGTATATAGATAGTTTATATACATACATACATACAGTGGGGCAGAAAAGTATTTTGTTCAAAGCTGTTCATCTATTGTCTTTCTCTCTCTTTGAGTCAACTACCCACCACATGTTATCCACTGCAGTGCTAGCTAGCTGTAGCTTATGCTTTCAGTACAAATATTTAATTTAGCTAATAATTTGGACATCCATCAATCTGTCCATCTTTTCAATATTATTTATTTAGCCTTTTTAACTAAATCTCTTTCTCTGAACAATTCTATTAGTGTAAAATAATATAATTGTATCTTTTTTTTCAGTGTACAGTATAGCTCGGTATTTGTTTTGTAAAGTGTATGTTTTTGCTCATCTTTATCAAAAGTACCAATAATTATGAAGGCCACTGCATATGGATGTCTGACTCTGACAGCTGCTGTAGTTTCAGAACAGAGGATGTGGATTTTTTTTTCACGTGTGGACATTTCCAGTGAATGAGTGGGATTTTTCAATATTATCTCAATGAAATAGTAGGATGTCATTTTGAGTTCTGAGTTTATTCTCTGCTTACACAGTATTTCAAACGTTGTCCTTTTTTTTGCCTCCTTCAAAAAACAAAAAAAAACAAGTAAATGTTTTTCTTCTTCTCGTTTCATCAAATGTATACTATTATTATTATATTTATATTCAAATTTATACTATTATTATTATATTTATATTCAAATTTATACTATTATTATTATATTTATATTCAAATTTATACTATTATTATTATATTTATATTCAAATTTATACTATTATTATTATATTTATATTCAAATTTATACTATTATTATTATATTTATATTCAAATTTACAGCACCGCTGGTAAAATCATTAACAAAAGAAAAACACTTATAAATCTAAACCCTGAAATGTGTTGCATTTCTCAGAGAAATGTCATTACTGTCCCCAGTCCACCTGGCCGTGCTGCTGCTCCAGTTTCAACTGTTCTGCCTGTGATTATTATTATTTGACCATGCTGGTCATTTATGAATATTTGAACATCTTGGCCATGTTCTGTTAAAACCTCCACCCGGCACAGCCAGAAGAGGACGGCCAGTCCCCCTCCCAGGCTATGTGGGGTGGCCAACCCCACATAGCCTGGTTCCTCTCTAGGTTTCTTCCTAGGTTTTGGACTTTCTAGCGAGTTTTTCCTAGCCACCGTGCTTCTACACCTGCATTGCTTGCTGCTTGGGGTTTCACTTAATGCATCAGGGCGGTTATGCATCCACCCATACAGACAGGCAGAATGGGAGAGGTACTGTAGCATCCACCCACACAGACAGGCAGAATGGGAGAGGTACTGTAGCATCCACCCACACAGACAGGCAGAATGGGAGAGGTAATGTAGCATCCACCCACACAAACAGGCAGAATGGGAGAGGTACTGTAGCATCCACCCACACAGACAGGCAGAATGGGAGAGGTACTGTAGCATCCACCCACACAGACAGGCAGAATGGGAGAGGTACTGTAGCATCCACCCACACAGACAGGCAGAATGGGAGAGGTACTGTAGCATCCACCCACACAGACAGGCAGAATGGGAGAGGTAATGTAGCATCCACCCACACAAACAGGCAGAATGGGAGAGGTACTGTAGCATCCACCCACACAGACAGGCAGAATGGGAGAGGTACTGTAGCATCCACCCACACAGACAGGCAGAATGGGAGAGGTACTGTAGCATCCACCCACACAAACAGGCAGAATGGGAGAGGTACTGTAGCATCCACCCACACAGACAGGCAGAATGGGAGAGGTACTGTAGCATCCACCCACACAGACAGGCAGAATGGGGGAGGTACTGTAGCATCCACCCATAAAGACAGGCAGAATGGGAGAGGTACTGTAGCATCCACCCCCACAGACAGGCAGAATGGGAGAAGTACTGTGGCATCCACCCACACAGACAGGCAGAATGGGAGAGGTACTGTAGCATCCACCCCCACAGACAGGCAGAATGGGAGAAGTACTGTGGCATCCACCCACACAGACAGGCAGAATGGGAGAGGTACTGTAGCATCCACCCATACAGACAGGCAGAATGGGAGAGGTACTGTGGCATCCACCCATAAAGACAGGCAGAATGGGAGAGGTACTGTAGCATCCACCCATACAGACAGGCAGAATGGGAGAGGTACTGTGGCATCCACCCATAAAGACAGGCAGAATGGGAGAGGTACTGTAGCATCCACCCACACAAACAGGCAGAATGGGAGAGGTACTGTAGCATCCACCCATAAAGACAGGCAGAATGGGAGAGGTACTGTAGCATCCACCCATACAGACAGGCAGAATGGGAGAGGTACTGTGGCATCCACCCATACAGACAGGCAGAATGGGAGAGGTACTGTGGCATCCACCCCCACAGACAGGCAGAATGGGAGAAGTACTGTGGCATCCACCCACACAGACAGGCAGAATGGGAGAAGTATGGTTGACCTGCTAGAGATTAAAGGACTGTGTCCTATTGGAAGAGCTCGGGGCCCACGTCCAGACAGCATCTCATATCAGGAGTGCTGATCTAGGATTGATTAAGCCTTTTAGGTCACAATAAATACGATTGTATGGACAGATGGACTGGACCAGCGCTCCTACGCTGAGATGCTGCGTGAAAAAGGGCCCAGGTTATAACTGTAGATGATGTGATTTGCTGAACACAGCATTTAGAAAGGTCAAAGTGAAGGACATTCAGTTTCAGAATTTCCCAGTAAAGTTGTGATGCCATCTTGTGGTTTAAAAACATCATCTCACTGCAGTCAAACTGGTAGAACGATGACATCAGACTGGAACTCCAGTTCAGAACTACTAAATACATATTGGCAACACGGTGACATCATTGGAAATTGCCCATGATTTTCTTGGATAGTTTTAAAATAATGAATTAACCAAAAACTCTGAAACTGATCCCAAGCAGGTAAAAAAAAGCAGTCTTGTCTTTTCCACCTTTTATCTTCCTTACGTTCCACTGTAACTTCTTTAACGAAAAGTTTTTAGTCAAATATAATTTACCTAAATACATGTGTAGTTGTTTAGTGGTTCAGAAACAGTATTCCTTCAGGCTCTCGGTCACTAGAACTCCACTAAAGACCTACGGTTTAAACCTCAACCATCACCTACAAAGACCTACGGTTTAAACCTCACCCACCACTTACAAAGCTACGGTTTAAACCTCAACCACCACCTACAAAGACCTACGGTTTAAACCTCACCCACCACTTACAAAGACCTACGGTTTAAACCTCAACCATCACCTACAAAGACCTACGGTTTAAACCTCACTCACCACTTACAAAGCTACGGTTTAAACCTCAACCACCACCTACAAAGACCTACGGTTTAAACCTCACCCACCACTTACAAAGCTACGGTTTAAACCTCAACCACCACCTACAAAGACCTACGGTTTAAACCTCACCCACCACTTACAAAGCTACGGTTTAAACCTCAACCACCACCTACAAAGACCTACGGTTCAAACCTCAACCATTACAACAAAACACACAAGTGGAAGGAAGATCATTTGTTTTCAACCACACTATTTCACATCATACATTTTCTAATGAAGCTAAATCCATATGTAGCCTGAAGCTAATTTATAATGACGCTAAACCCATATGTAGCCTGAAGCTAATTTATACTGAACCTAGACCACTATGTAGCTTGAGGCTAACTTATAATTAAGCTGAAACCCCTATGAACGCTAAGGCAATGTTTTATGAAGCTAAAGCCCTATGTAGCCTGAGGCTAATGAAACTAAACGTCTATGTAGCCTGAGGCTAATGAAACTAAATGTCTATGTAGCCTGAGGCTAATGAAACTAAATGTCTATGTAGCCTGAGGCTAATTTATACCTAAGCTAAACCCCTATGTTGCCTCAGGCTAATTTATACCTAAGCTAAACCCCTATGTTGCCTCAGGCTAATTTATACCTAAGCTAAACCCCTATGTAGCCTGAGGCTAATTTATAATGAAGCTAAACAGTGATGTAGCCTGAGGCTAATGTATAATGAAGCTAAACAACGATGTAGCCTGAGGCTAATTTATAATGAAGCTAAACAACGATGTAGCCTGAGGCTAATTTATAATGAAGCTAAACAACGATGTAGCCTGAGGCTAATTTTCCACACAGATTTGATGCTGGGAAAGTTTCCAGCGTGGGTCCTGTTTGTTGAGGTGTGTTATGATTAGAAGTTCTCATGCTGGGTCCTTGGATCAAACAGCCTGAAACGTGGCATGTCTTTACAGGGACTGGAGTTGTGGGATCACAACCCTTATCATCTCTCTACTTCTCCCTCTCTCTCTCCTTCTCTATATACCTCTCTCTATCCCTCTCTCTACTTCTCCCTCTCTCTACTTCTCTCTCTCTCTACTTCTCCCTCTCTCTATCCCTCTCTCTACTTCTCCCTCTCTCTATCCCTCTCTCTACTTCTCCCTCTCTCTATCCCTCTCTCTATCCCTCTCTCGATCTCTCTCTCTACTTCTCCCTCTCTCTACTTCTCCCTCTCTCTACTTCTCCCTCTCTCTATCCCTCTCTCTATCCCTCTCTCCACTTCTCCCTCTCTCTATCCCTCTCTCTATCCCTCTCTCTACTTCTCCCTCTCTCTACAGCTCCTTCTCTCTACTTCTCCCTCTCTCTATCCCTCTCTCTACTTCTCCCTCTCTCTATCTCTCTCTACTTCTCCCTCTCTCTCTCCCTCTCTCTCTCCCTCTCTCTATCCCTCTCTCTATCCCTCTCTCTCTCCCTCTCTCTGTCCCTCTCTCTATCCCTCTCTCTCTCCCTCTCTCTACTTCTCCCTCTCTCTACCTCTCCCTCTCTATCCCTCTCTATATATCTCTCTCTACTTCTCCCTCTCTCTCTCCCTCTCTCTCTCCCTCTCTCTATCCCTCTCTCTATCCCTCTCTCTCTCTCCCTCTCTCTGTCCCTCTCTCTATCCCTCTCTCTCTCCCTCTCTCTACTTCTCCCTCTCTATCCCTCTCTATATATATCTCTCTACTTCTCCCTCTCTCTATACCTCTCTCTACTTCTCCCTCTCTCTACCTCTCCCTCTCGATCCCTCTCTATATATCTCTCTCTACTTCTCCCTCTCTCTATCCCTCTCTCTACTTCTCCCTCTCTCTACCTCTCCCTCTCTCTATCCCTCTCTCTATCCCTCTCTCTACTTCTCCCTCTCTCTACCTCTCCCTCTCTCTATCACTCTCTCTACTTCTCCCTTTCTCTATCCCTCTCTCTATCCCTCTCTTTATTTCCCCCTCTCTCTATCCTTCTCTCTTTTCTTCTCTCTCTACCTCTCTCTCTCTATCAATTTCTTTTCAATTCAAGGGCTCTGTTAGCATGGGAAACATGTTAACATTGCCAGAGGAAGTGAAATAGATCGTTAACAAAAGTGAAATAAACAATAAAAAATTAACAGTTCAAATTACTCACAAAAGTTCCAAAAGAATAAAGACATTTAAATTGTTATATTACAGTATGTTTATCTACAGTGTTGTAACGATGTACAAAAAAGGCAAAAGGGGAAATAAATAAGCATAAATATGGGTTGTATATTTAACATGGTGTTTGTTCTTCACTGATTGCCCTTTTCTTGTGGCAACAGGTCACGAATCTTGCTGCTGTGAAGGGACACTGTGGAATTTCACCCAGTAGATATGGGACTAGGTTTTCTAATTCTTTGTGGATCTGTGTAATCTGAGGGAAATGTGTCTCTCTAATATGGTCATACATTTGGCAGGAGGTTAGGAAGTGCAGCTCAGTTTCCACCTCATTTTGTGGGCAGTGTTGCACATAGCCTGTCTTCTCTTGAGAGCCATGTCTGCCTACGGCGGCCTTTCTCAATAGCCAGGCTATGCTCACTGAGTCTGTACATAGTCAAAGCTTTCCTTACGTTTGGGCCAGTCACAGTGGTCAGGTATTCTGCCGCTGTGTCCTCTCTGTTTAGGGCCAGTCACAGTGGTCAGGTATTCTGCCACTGTGTCCTCTCTGTTTAGGGTCAGTCACAGTGGTCAGGTATTCTGCCACTGTGTACTCTCTGTTTAGGGTCAGTCACAGTGGTCAGGTATTCTGCCACTGTGTCCTCTCTGTTTAGGGTCAGTCACAGTTTGGGGCCAAATAGCATTCTAGTTTGCTCTGTTTTTTTGTAAATTCTCTCTCTGTCTCTCTCTCTCTGTCTCTCTCTCTCTCTCTCTGTAACATTAGGGTGTAGGGTGTAGGGTGAATGGTGTATCATTAGGGTGTATGGTGTAGGGTGTAGGGTGAATGCTGTAACATTAGGGTGTAGGGTGTAGGGTGAATGCTGTAACATTAGGGTGTAGGGTGTAGGGTATAGTGTGAAGGGTGTAGGGTGTAGTGTGTCGGGTGTAGGGTGTAGGGTGTATGCTGTAACATTAGGGTGTAGGGTGTAGGGTGAATGCTGTAACATTAGGGTGTAGGGTGTAGGGTGTAGGGTGTAACATTAGGGTGTAGGGTGTAGGGTGAATGCTGTAACATTAGGGTGTAGGGTGTAGGGTGTAGGGGGAATGCTGTAACATTAGGGTGTAGGGTGTAGGGTGAATGGTGTAACATTAGGGCGTAGGGTGTAGGGTGAATGCTGTAACATTAGGGTGTAGGGTGAATCAAATCAAATCAAATCAAATGTATTTATATAGCCCTTCGTACATCAGCTGATATCTCAAAGTGCTGTACATAAACCCAGCCTAAAACCCCAAACAGCAAGCAATGCAGGTGTAGAAGCACGGTGGCTAGGAAAAACTCCCTAGAAAGGCCAAAACCTAGGAAGAAACCTAGAGAGGAACCAGGCTATGTGGGGTGGCCAGTCCTCTTCTGGCTGTGCCGGGTGGAGATTATAACAGAACATGGCCAAGATGTTCAAATGTTCATAAATGACCAGCATGGTCGAATAATAATAAGGCAGAACAGTTGAAACTGGAGCAGCAGCACAGCCAGGTGGACTGGGGACAGCAAGGAGTCATCATGTCAGGTAGTCCTGGGGCATGGTCCTAGGGCTCAGGTCCTCCGAGAGAGAGAAAGAGAGAAGGAGAGAATTAGAGAACGCACACTTAGATTCACACAGGACACCGAATAGGACAGGAGAAGTACTCCAGATATAACAAACTGACCCTAGCCCCCCGACACATAAACTACTGCAGCATAAATACTGGAGGCTGAGACAGGAGGGGTCAGGAGACACTGTGGCCCCATCCGAGGACACCCCCGGGCAGGGCCAAACAGGAAGGATAAAGGGTGTAGGGTGTAGTGTGTAGGGTGAAGGGTGTAGGGTGAATGCTGTAACATTAGGGTGTAGGGTGTAGGGTGAATGCTGTAACATTAAGGTGTAGGGTGTAGGGTGTAGTGTGTAGGGTGAAGGGTGTAGGGTGTAGGGTGAAGGGTGTAGGGTGTAGTGTGTAGGGTTTAGTGTGTAGGGTGTAGGGTGTAGGGTGTAGTGTGGAGTGTGTAGGGTGTAGGGTGTAGGGTGAAGGGTGAATGCTGTAACATTAGGGTGTAGGTTGTAGGGTGTAGTGTGTAGGGTCTAGGGTGTATGGTGAAGGGTGTAGGGTGTAACGTTAGTGTGTAAGCTGTAGGCTGCTTGTGTTCATCAGTGTTCACGGCTTGTTGATAATGACGGCTCCTCTCCTGTCGTTGTGTTTCTATAACAGTACTGACTGGTTGCCCTGGGACCTGGATACAGCTGTTAAACGATGGAGAACTATACGGCGGGAGGAGAAGGTATCCTTCTGAACTGCAGCATGTCTGGGAGGCACAACTTCATCTTCACCCTGATCCCGGTAGTGTACGGCTGTAACTTTGTCACCGGCATGGTGGGGAACAGCATGGTGGTGGCGGTCATCTACCGTTACATGAAGCTGAAGACAGTGGCCAACGTGTTCGTCCTCAACCTAGCCATCTCAGACCTTACCTTCCTGATCACCCTGCCCATGTGGGCCACCTTCACAGCCACAGGCTACCAGTGGCCCTTCGGTGGGTTCCTGTGTAAGGCCAGCGCTGGCCTGGTTATGTTCAACCTCTACAGCTCCATCTTCTTCCTCTCCGCGCTCAGCATCGACCGCTACCTGGCCATCGTCCACCCAGTGAGGTCGCGGCAGCGCCGTACTGTGCTCTACGCCCGTATCACCTGCGTCCTGGTTTTGCTCTTCGCCCTCCTGCTGTCCGTCCCCACGGCCCTGACCAGAGACCTGATGCACATCACCAACTACAACATCACCACGTGTGGCGTACTGCACCCTGAGGTTCGACATGATTAGGGCTATTTTTTCATTGAGTGACTCTTAAACAGGAAAATGTTGATATTGTGGTAATTGGTGCTAATACAGTTTTTCTGTTGATTGTGAAGTCTCATTGTGTTTGTATCCCGACCATCTAAGACGGTCTCCATCTGGAGCAGCTCACCACTATTCACAAATAAATTAAGTAAATTGTTCAGGGCTCCAGGCACCTCCTCCTCACCATCAGCCTGATGAAGAGCATCCTTGGGTTCCTGTTTCCCTTCTTCATCATCATCACCTGCTACTGCCTGATTGGTGGAGCCTTGGTCAGGGCGCGGAGCATCCAGAAGACCACCCGGTCGAGGGACGATGAGGTGTTGAGGATACTGGCGTCGGCTGTCCTAGTTTTTTTCCTGTGTTGGGTGCCCCACCAGGTGGGAGGAGACTCTCTCCACACACACACTGCATTCTAAAGATACTCACTCTACACACACTGCATTCTATAGATACAGTGGGGTAAAAAAGTATTTAGTCAGCCACCAATTGTGCAAGTTCTACCACTTAAAAAGATGAGAGAGACCTGTAAATTTTCATCATAGGTACACTTCAACAATGACAGACAAAATGAGAAAAATAATCCAGAAAATCACATTGTAGGATTTTTTATGAATTTATTTGCAAATTATGGTGGAAAATAAGTATTTGGTCACCTACAAACTAGCAAGATTTCTGGCTCTCACAGACCTGTAATTTCTTCTTTAAGAGGCTCCTCTGTCCTCCACTCGTTACCTGTATTAATGGCACCTGTTTGAACTTGTTATCAGTATAAAAGACTCCTGTCCACAACCTCAAAGAGTCACACTCTAAACTCCACTATGGCTAAGACCAAAGAGCTGTCAAAGGACACCAGAAACAAAATTGTAGACCTGCACCAGGCTGGGAAGACTGAATCTGCAATAGGTAAGCAGCTTGGTTTGAAGAAATCAACTGTGGGAGTAATTATTAGGAAATGGAAGACATACAAGACCACTGATAATCTCCCTCGATCTGGGGCTCCACGCAAGATCTCACCCCGTGGGGTCAAAATGATCACAAGATCGGCGAGCAAAAATCCCAGAACCACACGGGGGGACCTAGTGAATGACCTGCAGAGAGCTGGGACCAAAGTAACAAAGCCTACCATCAGTAACACACTACGCCACCAGGGATTCAAATCCTGCAGTGCCAGACGTGTCCCCTGCTTAAGCCAGTACACCGCTGTCCATGCCCGTCTGAAGTTTGCTAGAGAGCATTTGGATGATCCAGAAGAAGATTGGGAGAATGACATATGGTCAGATGAAACCAAAATACAACTTTTTGGTAAAAACTCAACTCGTCGTGTTTGGAGGACAAAGAATGCTGAGTTGCATCCAAAGAACATCATACCTACTGTGAAGCATGGGGATGGAAACATCATGCTTTGGGGCTGTTTTTCTGCAAAGGGACCAGGACGACTGATCCGTGTAAAGGAAAGAATGAATGGGGCCATGTATTGTGAGATTTTGAGTGAAAACCTCCTTCCATCAGCAAGGGCATTGAAGATGAAACATGGCTGGGTCTTTCAGCATGACAATGATCCCAAACACAACGCCCGGGCAACGAAGGAGTGGCTTCGAAAGAAGCATTTCAAGGTCCTGGAGTGGTCTCCAGATCTCAACCCCATAGAAAATCTTTGGAGAGAGTTGAAAGTATGTGTTGCCCAGCAACAGCCCCAAAACATCACTGCTCTAGAGGAGATCTGCATGGATGAATGGGCCAAAATACCAGCAACAGTGTGTGAAAACCTTGTGAAGACTTACAGAAAACGGTTGACCTCTGTCATTGCCAACAAAGGGTATATAACAAAGTATTGAGATAAACGTTTGTTATTGACCAAATACTTATTGACCAAATAGACACTGCATTCTATGTATGCTTCCATATGATAGATGTATTTGATAATGACCACTCAGGTCTTTATTACATCATCTGACTGACGTATTGAAAATATATCCTATTGTCACACATATTGATCACATGGGAGTGTGCAATACAGTGAGCCTCTTTTCACAGTTAATTGAATAACAACTATTTCCACACCTGCTAGCTCCGACAATAGAACATTTGAGAAGATAGTCAGGACTTGTTTGGTTTATACAGCAGAACCTCAAAGTTTAATCTGTGAATGTATTTGGAATTCTTCCACTGATTCTTTTAAACAGATTATCCTGTCATTATCCTGTTTTTATCCTGTTATTATCCTGTCATTATCCTGTCATTATCCTGTTATTATCCTGTTTTTATCCTGTTATTATCCTGTTATCTTGTTTTTATCCTGTTATTATCCTGTAGATATCCTGTTATTATCCTTTTATTATCATGTTTTATCTCCTGTCATCATCCTGTTTTTATCCTGTTATTATCCTGTTGATGTCCTGTTATTATCCTGTCATTATCATGTCATTATCCTGCCATTATCATGCATTATCCTGTTATTGTCCTGTTTTTATCACGTTGATATCCTGTTATTATCATGTCATTATCATGTTATCATCCTGTTGTTATCCCATAATTATCCTGTCATTATCATGTTATTATCCTGTTGTTATCCCATCCTTATCCTGTTATTATCCTGTCACTATCCTGTTATTATCCTGTTTTTATCCTGTTATTATCCTGTTTTTATCCTGTTATTATCCTGTTGATATCCTGTTATTATCCCGTCATTATCCCATCATTATCAAGTTATATCCTGTTATTATCCTGTTTTTATCCTGTCATTATCCAGTTATTATCCTGTTATTATCCAGTTATATCCTGTTATTATCCTGTTATTATCCTGTTATATCCTGTTATTATCATGTTATTATCCTGATTTATATCCTGTTCCTCCGTGAATGTTCTCTTTCTGTTCCTGTCCTCAGGTTTTACACTTCATGGATCTGCTGGCCCAGCTGAAGGTTGTAACTAACTGTGTGATGGTGGACTTCATTGACACGGCCATGCCCTTTACCATCTGCATCGCCTTCCTCAACAGGTAGTTTTGAGGTTCATCTCAGAAACACGGAACTAAAGTTTTGCATAATTGCGTCAGATGTTACATGCGTCTGTCCACAAGAGACTACCTAGAGGTTAGATAGGTGGGCCAGCAACCGGAAGGTCGCTGGTTTGAATGCCGTTGCCAACTGGGAAAAATCTAGCCTGGAACCAGTCTGTTTGTGCTATTATTACACTACTTTTGTCGACTCAACATGTTTGGCATTTGACACGAAGTACTGGGAGTGGAATGTTAGCACAAAACAGATATGGATTTCAGACTAGGACAAGTCTGGTGGGGAGCACATTTCAGTTTCTGTGACAATTGACAATAAAGTATTATCTGAACTAATTTAATCTTGTCTTATGTTATATCACCAGCTGTGTAAACCCCATCCTCTACAGCTTTGTGGGGCAGAACTTCAGGAAAAACCTGTTCCGACTGCTCCACTGTTCCCCCTCTGGCCCCGAAGGGACACAACCATACATCAGCACTAAGATGTCTACCTATTCCTACCGCGTCTCCAAGGTACTGCACCTCACCAACAAAAACAAGCAGGCCATGGAGGCCATGTCTAATGTGAAAAGAGGAGAGAAAGAGGTGAAGTGTGTACTAATTCTAGAACCACAAATAGATTATGTGTTGTAATTCTAGAACCATGAACATATAATATGTGTTCTAATTCTAGAACTATATAGATATAATATGTGTTTTAATTCTAGAACTATACAGATATAATATGTGTTTTAATTCTAGAACTATATACATATAATATGTGTTTTAATTCTAGAACTATACAGATATGATATGTGTTTTAATTCTAGAACTATATACATATAATATGTGTTTTAATTCTAGAACTATACAGATATGATATGTGTTTTAATTCTAGAACTATATAGATATAATATGTGTTTTAATTCTAGAACTATATAGATATAATATGTGTTTTAATTCTAGAACTATACAGATATAATATGTGTTCTAATTCTAGAACTATATACATATAATATGTGTTTTAATTCTAGAACCATTCAGATATAATATGTGTTCTAATTCTAGAACTATATACATATAATATGTGTTTTAATTCTAGAACTATACAGATATAATATGTGTTTCAATTCTAGAACTATACAGATATAATATGTGTTTTAATTCTAGAACTATACAGATATAATATGTGTTTTAATTCTAGAACTATATACATATAATATGTGTTTTAATTCTAGAACTATACAGATATAATATGTGTTTTAATTCTAGAACTATATACATATAATATGTGTTTCAATTCTAGAACTATACAGATATAATATGTGTTTCAATTCTAGAACTATACAGATATAATATGTGTTTTAATTCTAGAACTATATAGATATAATATGTGTTTTAATTCTAGAACTATACATATGTAATATGTGTTTTAATTCTAGAACTATATACATATAATATGTGTTTTAATTCTAGAACTATACAGATATGATATGTGTTTTAATTCTAGAACTATATAGATATAATATGTGTTTTAATTCTGGAACTATATAGATATAATATGTGTTTTAATTCTAGAACTATACAGATATAATATGTGTTCTAATTCTAGAACTATACAGATATAATATGTGTTCTAATTCTAGAACTATACAGATATAATATGTGTTTTAATTCTAGAACTATATAGATATAATATGTGTTTCAATTCTAGAACTATATAGATATAATATGTGTTTTAATTCTAGAACTATACAGATATAATATGTGTTCTAATTCTAGAACTATACAGATATAATATGTGTTCTAATTCTAGAATGACAAATATATAACATGTGTTTTAATTCTAGAACTATACAGATATAAATGTGTTATAATTCTAGAAGTATACTATATATTATGTGTTCTAATTCTAGAAACATACAGATATAATATGTGTTTTAATTCTATAACCATTCTAGAACCATACAGATATATTATTATGGAGTAGTGGGCCAAAATTCCTACTGCAGTATGTGCAAACCAGGTCAAGAACGACATGAAACATATGATCTCTGTAATTGCAAAACAAAGGTTTCTGTACCAAATATTATGTTCTGCTTTTCTGATGTTTCAAATACTTATGTCATGCAAAAAAATGCAAATTAATTACTTAAAAATCATACAATGTGATTTTCTGGATTTTTGTTTTAGACTCCGTCTCTCACAGTTGAAGTGTACCTATGATAAAAATGACAGACCTCTACATGCTTTGTAAGTAGGAAAACCTGCAAAATTGGCAGTGTTTCAAATACTTGTTCTCCCCACTGTATGTGTTTTAGACCTGGAACAATACAGATATAATATGTCTTTTAATTGTAGAACTATACAGATATAATATGTGTTTTAATTGCAGAACTATATATATAATATGTGTTCTAATTCTAGAATGACAAAAAATTATAGATCTATACATATATAATATGTGTTTTAATTCTAGAACTATACAGATGTAATATGTGTTTTATTTCTAGAACCATACAGATATAATATGTATTCTAATTCTAGAACTATACAGATATAATATGTATTCTAGTTCTAGAACAATAAAGATAGAATGTGTATTAATTCTAGAAGTGTACAAATATACTATGTTCTGATTGTAGAATGACAAATATAAATGTGTTATAATTATAGAACTATACAGATATAATATGTATTTTAATTCTAGAACTATACCGATATCATGTGTTTTAATTGTAGAACTATATATATAATATGTGTTCTAATTCTAGAATGACAAATATATAATATGTGTTCTAATTCTAGAGCCATAAAGATATGATAAGTATTTTAATTCTAGGACTATACAAATATAATATGTATTCTAAATCTAGATTGACAAATATATAATGTGTTTTTTAATTCTTGTCAATGGTCTGGGTGCTGTGGGTACGAATGACGAATATCCAGAACAGATAAACGAGACAACTTGACAACAATAAACACGCACAAAACCATGATGGAACCAGAGGTTTAAATAGGGAATCAATTATAACGTAATTGAAACCAGGTGTGAACAATCAAGACAAAGCAAATGGAAAAATAAATGTAGATTGGTGGATGCTAGAAAGCCGGTGACGTCGACCGCCGAACGCCACCCGAACAAGGAGAGGCACGAACTTCGACTCCAGCAGTGCGCCAGCACCGGCCTCCGGGACGACCCGGAGGACGAGGCGCAGGAAGATCCGGTTGGAGACGGTGAAGTTCCTGCAGTAAGGAAGGGTCTAGGATGTCCTCCACCAACACCCAGCATCTCTCCTCCGGACCGTACCCCTCCCACTCCATGAGGTACTGAAGTCCCTCGCCCGACGCCTTGAGTCCATGATGGCTCGCACAGTACACTCCGGGGCACCCTTGATGTCCATAGGGGGCGGAGGAACCTCCCGCAACTGCTGGAGCGGACCAGCCACCACCGGCCTGAGGATAGACACATGGAACGAGGGGTTAATACGGTAATCATGAGGAGCTGTAACCTATAACAAACCTTGTTCAGTCTCATCAGGACTTTAAATGGCTTCACAAACCGAGGACCCAGCTTCCGGCAAGGCAGGCGAAGGGGTAGGTTTCGGGTCTGTTGCAGGCGCACATGGGCAGCGTCCCATGTTTCCTCCGAGCGCCGAAACCATTCGTCCACCGCAGGTGCTTCAATCTGACTCTGATGCCACTGTGCCAGGACCGGTTGATAACCTAGTACACACCGAAACAGAGACAGGTTAGTGGAGGAGTGGCGGAGGGAGTTTTAGGCCATCTCTGCCCAGGGGATGAACGCCGCCCACTCTCCCGGCCGGTCCTGGCAATATGACCGCAGAAAACTACCCACATCCTGGTTCACTCTATCCACCTGCCCGTTACTTTCAGGGTGAAAACCTGAGGTGAGGCTGACCGAGACCCCCAGGCATTCCATAAACGCCCTCCAGACCCTTGACATGAACTGGGGACCCCAATCAGAAACTATATCCTCGGGCACCCTGTAGTGCCGGAGGACATGGGTGAACAGGGCCTCCGCAGTCTGTAGAGCCGTAGGGAGACCGGGCAAAGGAAGGAGACGGCAGGACTTAGAAAACCGATCCACAACAACCAGGATCATAGTGTTTCCCTGTGACGTAGGAAGATCCATCACGAAATCCACCGATAGGTGTGACCACGGCCATTGTGGAACGGGTAGGGGTTGTAATTTCCCTCTGGCAGGTGTCTAGGTGCCTTGCACTGGGAGCACACCGAGCAGGAGGAAACATAAACCCTCACGTCCTTAGCTAAAGTGGGCCACCAGTACTTCCCACTAAGACAGCGCACTGTCCGACCGGTGCCAGGATGACCAGAGGAGGGTGACGTGTGAGCCCAACAGATCAAACGATCGCGGACATCAGACTGAACGTACAGAAGCCCAACTGGACACTGGAGAGGAGTGGGCTCTGTGCATAACGCCCGCTCGATGTCAGCGTCCACCTCCCACACCACCGGTGCCACCAGGCAAGAAGCCGGAAGTATGGGAGTGGGATCCGTGGACCGCTCCTCTGTGCCATACATCCGGGACAGTGCGTCTGCCTTAGCTTTCTGGGAACCTGGTCTGTAAGAAAGGGTGAATACAGAACGAGGGAAAAACATGGCCCACCTTGCCTGGCGAGGGTTCATTCTCCTCGCCGCCCGGATGGACTCCAGATTGCGGTGGTCAGTCCAAATGAGGAAAGGGTTTTTATCCCCCTCAAGCCACACCTTCAGAGCCTTGACAACAGCCAACAGCTCCCAATCCCCCACATCATAGTTTCGCTCAGCCGGGATGAACTTCTTCGAAAAGAAAGCAGTAGGCCGGGAGAATGAGAGTCTGATCCATGGGCCACTCCTCTGTGTCATACAGCCAGGACAGTGCGTCTGCCTTCACATTCTGGGAACCTGGTCTGTAGGACAGGGAAACACAAAACGGGTAAAGAACATGGCCCACCTTGCGATAACCCAGGAAGGAGATGGCCTGCTGAAAGAACAGGCATTTCTCAGCCTTGACGTACAGGTCATGCTCCAACAGTTGTCCAAGTATCTTGCGCACCAAGGACACATGCTCTGCGCATGTAGCGGAGTATATCAGAATGTCATCGATATACACCACTAAACCCTGCCCGTGCAGGTCCCTGAAAATCTTGTCTACAAAGGATTGGAAGACTGATGGAGCATTCCTCAACCCGTACGGCATGACGAGGTACTCATAGTGCCCAGAGGTGGTACTAAATGCCATCTTCCACTCATCCCCCTCCCGGATACGCACCAGGTTGTAAGCGCTCCTGAGATCCAATTTTGCAATGACTCTGTCACACTGGCTATGAGCGGCAACGGATAACTTTACTTCACCTCTGATTTATACCTCTATAGTCAATACACGTAAACCTCCATCCTTCTTCTTCACAAAAAAGAAACTCGAGGAGGCAGGTGAGATGGAAGGCTGAATGTATCCCTGCCCCAGAGAGTCGGAGACATATGTTTCCATAGCCGCCGTATCATCCTGTGACAGAGGATACACGTGACTCCTGGGAGGTGCTGCGTCTACCAGGAGATTTATCGCACAATTCCCCCCGTCGATGGAGTGGTAGTTGATTCGCCTTCTGTGAGAGCCAAATCGGCATATTCAGGGGGGATGTGCATGGTGGAGACCTGGTTTAGACATTCCACCGTAGTTGCACCTATGGAAACAGCTACACACCTCCCTGAGCACTGATGTGACCATCCCTTGAGAGCCCCCTGTTTCCACGAAATAGTGGGGTCATGATAGGCCAACCAGGGACGCCCCAACACCACAGGAAATGCAGGAGAATCGATCAGAAAGAGACTAATTCTCTCCTCATGACCCTCCTGCGCTATCATACATAGAGGAGTAGTGACCTCCCTGATCAGCCCCGACCCTAAAGGACGACTATCTAAGGCATGTACAGGGAAGGGCACATCAACAGGAACAATAGGGATCCCTAATCTAAGTGCAGATGAACAGTCAATAAAGTTCCCAGCTGCACCTTAATCTACTAGCACCTTATGCTGGGAATGCGGGGAAAACTCAGGAAATTCTATACATACACACATGTGCGAAACAGGAAGCTCTGGGTGAGTCGGATGCCTACTCACCTGGGATGATCCACCAGTGCCCTGCCTGCTGCCTCGACTCCCTGGAGAACCTCCCCAGCACCGACCAGCAGTGTGCCCTCTGCGGCCACAGGTGGTGCAGGGAATGCCCCCCCCTCTGGTCACCCTCAGAGCAGCACCTCCGAGCTCCATCGGCATCGGACCGGAGGTGATTGGGGATGGAACTGACGGACCCCGATCCGGACGTTCGCGGGAGGCCAACAGGTTATCCAGCCTGATGGATAGGTCCACCAGCTGGTCAAAGGTAAGGGTGGTGTCCCTGCAGGCTAGCTCCCTTCGAATGTCCTCACGTAGACATCACCTGTAGTGGTGCTCATTACATCCCGAGCCGGCGGCCAGAGATCTGAAGTCCAGTGCGAACTCTTGAGCTAAGATGAAACAAGCTTTCCCCCGCCGCTCTCCCGTCAGGTGGCTGATCGAAAACCACCCAGAAGCGGCAGGTGAAATCCTCATAATTGTTCAACGTCGGTCCTTCCCTTCCCCAGGCGGCCCATTCAAGTGCTTTACCAGTCAGACAGGAGATGAGGGCGTTAACACTATCGCGTCCCGAAGGAGCCGGGTGAACGGTCGCCAGGTAGAGCTCCAGCTGAAGTAGGAACCCCTGGCACCCGGCAGCCGTTCCATCATATACCCTTGGGAGTGCGAGCCGAATCCCACTGGATACAGGTGAAAGAGGGGTGGACAGCGGTGTGGGTTGTTGTAGGAGCTGGGGTGATGATGATGGAGTTGCTGGGAAACCACCCTCTCTCCCATCGCTCCATGGTTTGCAGCACGCGATCCATGGCTGTGCCGAGACATTGCAACATAGTCGCGTGCTGCTGGACGTGCTCCTCCACAGGTAGAGGAGGCTGTGTGCACCTGCTGACTCCATTTACAGATGTGTGTTTCTGTCAATTGTCTAGGTGCTGAGGGTAAGGCGGAGTCAGGCGCAGGACACAGAGATGAGTAATAATCGTAACTTTACTCAACAAATAATCTTCCATCAAGGAGAACGAATATCCAGAACACGTAAATGAGACAACTTGACAACAATAAACACGAACAAAACCATGATGGAGCCAGATGGTTAAATAGGGAACAAATTATAACGTAATGGAAACCAGGTGTGAACAAAACAAAACAAATTGAAAAATAAATGTAGATCGGTGGAGGCTAGAAAGCCGGTGACGTCGAAGTCGTGACAATTCTAGATCTATATAGATATAATATGTGATCTAATTCTTGAACCATGCAGATATAATATGTGTTTTAATTCTAATTGAGATATAATATGTGTTTTAATTATAATTCAGATATAATATGTGTTTTAATCCTAGAACTACACAGATATAATTTGTGTTCTATATGAATATATTTGTTTTAATTCTGGAACCGTACATATTTAATATGTGTTCTATTTCTAGAATGACAGATATAAATGTGTTCTAATTCTAGAACTATACAGATATAATATGTATTTTAATTCTAGAACTATACAGATATAATACGTGTTTTAATTGTAGAACTATACAGATTTAATTTGTGTTTTAATTCTAGAACCATATAGATGTAATATGCATTTTAATTCTAGAACCATTCAGATATAGTATGTGTTTTAATTCTAGAACTATACAGATATAATAGGTGTATTAATTCTAGAACCATACAGATATAGTATGTGTTTTAATTCTAGAACTATACAGATATTATATGTGTTATAATTCTAGAACTATACAGAGATAACACAGTATGTGTTATAATTCTATTTCCTGGTCAGAAAATAGGTTGAAGATAAGGAATCTTATGACAACGTATAAATTCCATGCAGAAGCTTTCGAAAATGAACACAAATTAACTAATTGGACCAGCACTGTTGTTGATTCTACAGAAATGTGGTAATAAAGCTGATGTAGATCATTTGAAAAACGTTTAACTGAATAGAATGACAGTAAAACAGGCTGAGTAGTTAGGAGATTCAGTACAATTTGTGTTAATTTTCCAAACTTTCTGTAGGGGAGAGAGTGGAACCTTATGCAAAATTATTAATTTTATAAAATATTTAGGAAGAGGTCGTAATTTCACAGAGTCTGTGAAGGAAGAAACCACATGGAAAAAGTGGTAAGCAAGTTACGTTCAAATAGATAACTTTGTGAACAAACTCTAGCGCTTGACTTTTTTCCCACTTGAGGGGCATCAGGTAGCCAAGTGTTTAGAGCTTTGGGCCAGTAACCGAAAGGTTGCTAGATCGAATCCCTGAGCTGACAAGGTAAAAATCTGTCGTTCTACCCCTGATCAAAACCCACTGTTCCTAGGCTGTCATTGTATATAACAATTTGTTATTAACTGACTTGCCTAGTTAAATAAAGGTTAAATAAAAAATGTAAATACCAGCTCTGACCTGGCTGATAGCTACTTTAATGAGGAAAACATTTACTTACTATGCCTGTGATATGTGGTTGTCCCACCAGCTATTCTTTAAATATATTTTTATTTTATTTCACCTTTATTTAACCAGGTAGGCTAGTTGAGAACAAGTTCTCATTTACAACTGCGACCTCGCCAAGATAAAGCAAAGCAATGTGACACCAACAACAACACAGAGTTACACATGGAATAAACAAGCATACAGTCAATAATACAGTAGAAAAATAAGTCTATATACGATGTGAACAGATGAGGTGAGGTGAGATAAGGGAGGTAAAGGCAAAAAAAAGGCCATGGTGGCGAAGTAAATACAATATAGCAAGTAAAACACTGGAATGGTAGATTTGCAGTGGAAGAATGTGCAAAGTAGAGAGAGATAGAAATAATGGGGTGCAAAGGAGCAAAATAAATAAATACAGTAGGGGGAGAGGTAGTTGTTTTGGCTAAATTATAGGTGGGCTATGTACAGGTGCAGTAATCTGTGAGCTGCTCTGACAGCTGGTGCTTAAAGCTAGTGAGGGAGATAAGGGAGAAATACTTTAACTTTAATGTCCAGTCGACCACCTACGTCTTCACAACAGAACTTTAAGGTCCAGTCAACCACCTACGTCTTCACAACAGAGCTTTAAGGTCCAGTCAATGTCCTAGGTCTTCACAACAGAACTTTAAGGTCCAGTCAACCACCTACGTCTTCACAAATGAACTTTAAGGTCCAGTCAACGTCCTAGGCCTTCACAACAGAACTTTAAGGTCCAGTCAACGTCGTAGGTCTTCACAACAGAACTTTAAGGTCCAGTCAACTTCCTAGGTCTTCACAACAGAACTTTAAGGTCCAGTCAATGTCCTAGGTCTTCACAACAGAACTTTAAGGTCCAGTCAACCACCTACGTCTTCACAACAGAACTTTAAGGTCCAGTCAACGTCCTAGGCCTTCACAACAGAACTTTAAGGTCCAGTCAACGTCCTAGGTCTTCATAACAGAACTTTAAGGTCCAGTCAACGTCTTAGGTCTTCACAACAGAACTTTAAGGTCCAGTCAACCACCTACGTCTTCACAACAGAACTTTAAGGTCCAGTCAACGTCCTAGGCCTTCACAACAGAACTTTAAGGTCCAGTCAACCACCTACATCTTCACAACAGAACTTTAAGGTCCAGTCAACCACCTAGGTCTTCATCACAGAACTTTAAGGTCCAGTCAACTTCCTAGGTCTTCACAACATAACTTTAAGGTCCAGTCAATGTCCTAGGTCTTCACAACAGAACTTTAAGGTCCAGTCAACCACCTACGTCTTCACAACAGAACTTTAAGGTCCAGTCAACGTCCTAGGCCTTCACAACAGAACTTTAAGGTCCAGTCAACGTACTAGGTCTTCATAACAGAACTTTAAGGTCCAGTCAACGTCTTAGGTCTTCACAACAGAACTTTAAGGTCCAGTCAACCACCTACGTCTTCACAACAGAACTTTAAGGTCCAGTCAACGTCCTAGGCCTTCACAACAGAACTTTAAGGTCCAGTCAACGTCCTAGGCCTTCACAACAGAACTTTAAGGTCCAGTCAATGTCCTAGGCCTTTACAACATAACTTTAAGGTCCAGTCAACGTCCTAGGCCTTCACAACAGAACTTTAAGGTCCAGTCAACGTCCTAGGCCTTTACAACAGAACTTTAAGGTCCAGTCAATGTCCCAGGCCTAGCTGTAAAGTATGGCACATGAGATTAGTAACTTTCCCGAAATTCACAGGTTTTTCCAGAAATCCTGGTTGGAAGATTATTCCTGCTTATTCCCTCCTAATTCCTATAATTTTACTATCAGAATTTCTGGAAAACCCAGGAATTTCGGGAAAGTTACTGTGCAACTCTAGGGAGAAACGATGATGATGAGAATATACATTCTGTTTATATTCTGTATCGGCGTTCGATCAGTTGTTTTGGTGTTATTAAAACATGTTGACATCTTTCCATCTTTCTTTCCTTGTATCTATTCTGTAAGTGGACAGTATATGAATAAAATGGAACAAGTTTAAATCCTCCTTGTGATTTCTGATTGTTGTGCACTTCTTCATCAATAGGGAAAAAGAGAGAGGTACAGGGTAGTAACCTACCCAATAGGTTGCATCATTTCCACATCCTCCCTACGCCTCCACACGCTTGCGTCAAAGCAAAAGTCTTAGTAATATACAGACCTGGTCGTTCCGTATCATCAGAATCAACCGATACTGATTGCTAAAACGTTTGCTAGATGTTTTTCATAAGTTGTAATATGACTGCGTTCCAAGTCATGTGTCAGAACAGACCAATGACCTTGGCTGTCCATGCGCCGCACCATTCTAGAACACTCGTTACAAGGATTCCATCACAGCTTGTTAATCATTGAAGAGGTTCTCATTGAGAAGCTACTGTATCCCTGGACGAACACCTGCTGCTAACAGGTGGTCAGATAGGCTTCTAGACAGAGAGATAACACTCGGATGAGGATGGAGATTGGTGGAGAAAGTGGGGGGAGGGTCGAGGCACAGAGGCTTGTGATTGGTGGAGAGGGAGAGGGTCAGGAGTTATAAAGGATGGGGATTGGTGAAGACAGCTTCACTGGCAACATGATGAAGATTCTTCTGCTTCTAGGATTTGTGGCAGTGGCCCTGGCTGAGGTGACGCGTTTCGACGGGTAAAATATCAAACTTTTATTTTGAAATATTTTCAAATCACAAGTTCTCAGAATACGACATAGAAAATGATACTTAGAAAATTATGAAGATAGACTCTGTACATTGCAATCTATGTTACCATGTGGCTTATTGGTGATGAATGGAGACCTCGTGAATGACCATGTGGACAACTGTATTCTGATATGTTTATTAATGGTCTATAAAATGTGTTCTATCACCCAGTTAGCGCATAACGTTCTGAGAACCATGTGTTTCTTAGAGCTTGGTGAGAGCGTGGTTGTCCTATGGTTAACTTGCATACAACCTTACCACAACGTTCTGAGAATGGTGCAGGATAGTTTTGGAACATTCTCAGCACATTTATAGAAAAAAAAAAACATACTTTTTGGACGGTATTTTATTTCTTTAACAAAATATTTCCTAACAGTTAAAAAATTGCTAAAATTAACTTTAAATGGATAGTCCATTAGACTATCTACACACTTTCAGTAACATTTCAACTAACTATCTACTAACCCTAGCTTTAAACCTAACCTTAACCCTTATCCTAACCCTAAATTTAACCCTTACCTTAACTCGTATCCTAACCCTTACCTTAACTCGTATCCTAACCCTTACCTTAACCCTTACCTTAACCCTTATCCTAATCCTAACCCTAAACTTAAACCTAACATTAACCCTTATCATAACCCTAAACTTAAACCTAACCTTAACCTTTATCCTAACCCTAATTGTAACCTAAGCAGTAGCTTATCAACAGATAGTTTGTTATTAGTATGACCATCTCCAGAGCATGTACACGTGAAAAAAACAGACTATCCAAATATAAGTGTGACCTTTAATTTGAATTTTGGCAACGTTCTCCAACTGGTTTGACATTGGGAATGTTCTCAAATAGTTCAGGGAATGTTTTTCTGGTAAGAATTTCCGTACTTCAGCATAATGTTTCCTACAGGTAGTTCTATTCAATATTATGTTCTCAAATAGTTCTGAGCTCTTATTTATTTCGAAATGGGGTCTGTTTGACTAGACAAAAATGAACAGCTTTGTATGTATAAAAAAACATGCCATACTGGCTCCTTCCTGGTGGTGCACTGGACTCATTCCACGGATAGAGAACAGAAAAAGTATAGATTCAAATCTCTGATGCCGTGTCACAATAAAAAAATTATCTTATTACAAGATTAATTAATTTACATCTTTCTTATCTGTGCTTGTAGTTTAAAAAAGAGTTTACCCAAAATAAAATAGCGGTGTTATTCATGGTAGGTTTTATTCAAAAACCTCCAAATATCCTATAATTATATTTTCAGAGCATTAATAAAACCCCCCATGGAAAACTTTGAAGGAACCAGAGCAAAATGTTCTCAGAACCTTCTTGGAAACTAAAAATAAATGTTCCCAGAACCTTCTTGGAACCAGAGACAATGTTCTCAGAACCTTCTTGGAACCAGAGACAATGTTCTCAGAACCTTCTTGGAACCAGAGACAATGTTCTCAGAACCTTCTTGGAACCAGAGGCAATGTTCTCAGAACCTTCTTGGAACCAGAGACAATGTTCTCAGAACCTTCTTGGAACCAGAGACAATGTTCTCAGAACCTTCTTGGAACCAGAGACAATGTTCTCAGAACCTTCTTGGAAACTAAAAATAAATGTTCACTTTTACTGGTCAGAAAACATGGCTTCATTACCTCAACCAATGTGAAACAAAAACTCAAATTCCCACAACTTCCAAGAAACAAATGTGCTTGCTGGGTTTCTCTTGTCGTTCCTGTCCCGGGGGAAAGTCTTCTATAATAGGAGTTCTATAATAATAATATATCTCTTGTCTTGGTTGTCAAGGTGTTCTATAATAACTGTGTAAATCTCTTGTCTTGGTTGTCCAGGGAGAAAGTGTTCCGTCTGAAGCCTGTCCTTGATGATCATGTTCTCCTCATCAAGGAGCTGGCCAACAGCATGGAGGTACATAAGAAACCCTTTCACTATTCTTAGCCGAGCCAAGCCAAGCTGTACTGGACTGGCCTGGTTACTGGTTATGATGCTGTAAAAGAAAAGAAAACATTTAATTTCAAATCATTTTGGTTCCCAGAGACTTATTTCAGGCCCCCACACGAGAACCAGAACACTTAGCCTCTCTATGCTGTAAAGGACTTGTTTGAGGATGTACAGTATGTGTTGAAATGTATGTCTCCCTCCCTCCGCCCGTCTGTCTGTCTGTCTGTCTGTCTGTCTGTCTGTCTGTCTGTCTGTCTGTCTGTCTGTCTGTCTGTCTGTGTCTCCCTCTGCAGGTGGACTTCTGGAGTCCTGAGAGTGCTGACCTGGTGACCATCGATATTGACGTGGATCTCCATGTTCCTGCTGCCCACACTGACATGGTCTACACCATTCTGCAGCAGAGTGGCATGGAGACTGGGTAATACGATATGTATCAATACTGGATGTCCGGGAAAATGTAGTAGTATCTTTATGTAGTAGTATACTGTAGTATATATATGTATAGATACTACTACATACCACTACATATAGATACTACTACATAAATATACTACTACATATAGATACTACTACATACTACTACATATAGATACTACTACATATAGATACTACTACATACTACTACATATAGATACTACTACATATAGATACTACTACATATAGATACTACTACATACCACTACATATAGATACTACTACATACTACTACATATAGATACTACTACATATAGATACTACTACATACTACTACATATAGATACTACTACATACCACTACATATAGATACTACTACATAAAGATACTACTACATATAGATACTACTACATACTACTACATATAGATACTACTACATATAGATACTACTACATACTACTACATATAGATACTACTGTTATATGTATATAGATACTACTACATACTACTACATATAGATACTACTACATATAGATACTACTACATACTACTACATATAGATACTACTACATACTACTACATATAGATACTACTACATATAGATACTACTACATACCACTACATATAGATACTACTACATAACGATACTACTACATATAGATACTACTACATACTACTACATATAGATACTACTACATATAGATACTACTACATACTACTACATATAGATACTACTACATACTACTACATACAGATACTACTACATACTACTACATATAGTAGTGATACACTACTACACACAACTACACAGTGGTGGGAAAAGTATCCAATTGTCATACTTGAGTAAAAGTAAAGATACCTTAATAGAAAATGACTCAATGAAAAGTAAAAGTCACCTAGTAAAATACTACTTGAGTAAAAGTCACCCAGTAAAATACTACTTGAGTAAAAGTCACCTAGTAAAATACTACTTGAGTAAAAGTCACCCAGTAAAATACTACTTGAGTAAAAGTCACCTAGTAAAATACTACTTGAGTAAAAGTCTAAAAGTCTTTGGTTTAAAATATACTTAAGTATAAAAAGTAAATGTAAAGATAAAAGTTCAAATAATTTCATATTTCTTATATTAAGGCAATCAGCACAATTTTCTTGTTTTTTTAATTCACGGATAGCCTGGGGTACACTCCAACACTCGTCATTTACAAACAAAGCATGTGTGTTACATGAGTCCTCCAGAACACAGGCAGTAGAGATGACCAGGAATGTTCTCTTGATAAGTGTGTGAATTAGACAATTTTTCTGTCCTGCTAATCATTCAAAATGTAACAAGTACTTCTGGGTGTCTGGGAAAATGTTTGGAGTAAAAAGTACCTAGTTTTCTTTAGGAATGTAGTGAAGTAAAATCAAAAGTTGTCAAAAATATGAATAGGAAATACCCACAAAAAGGACTTAGTTTTCCTTTAAAGTAGTTTTACTTCGGTACATTAAACCACTGCTTCTACATATAGATACTATTACATATAGATACTACTACATATAGATACTACTACATACCTCTACACCTGCATTGCTTGCTGCCCTAAGAAGGGCTATATAAATACATTTGATTTGATTTAACATATACACTACCACTCAAAAGTTTGTAGTCGCCTCTTCACTGTTGACTTTGAGACTGGTGTTTTGCGGGTGCTATTTCTGTTTCTAGTCTGTTTCTCAAACTAGACACTCTAATGTACTTGTCCTCTTGCTCAGTTGTGCACCGGGGCCTCCCGCTCCTCTCTCTATTCTGGTTAGAGACAGTTTGCGTTGTTCTGTGAAGGGAGTAGTACACAGTGTTCTTCGGTTTCTTGGCAATTTCTCGCATTGAATAACCTTAATTTCTCAGAACAAGAATAGACTGACGAGATTCAGAAGAAAGTGCTTTGTTGCTGGCCATTTTCAGCCAGTAATCGAACCCACAAATGCTGATATTCCAGATACTCAACTAGTCTAAAGAAGGCCAGTTTTAATGCTTCTTTAATCAGGACAACAGTTTTCAGCTGTGCTAACATAATTGCAAAAGGGTTTTCTAATAATCAATTAGCCTTTAAAAATGATAAACTTGGATTAGCTAACACAACGTGCCATTGGAACACAGCAGTGATGGTTGCTGATAATGGGCCTCTGTACGTCTATGTAGATATTACATAGAATAAGGATCGGTGTCCAGCTAGCGGGACAACTTCCTGTGAAACTGGAGGGCGCGTAATTATAATACACTCTAATAGTTATTATAGATTTTTAAACATTTAGGTACATATTAGTGTCTTATATCGGCTGAAAGATTACATCTTTGTTAATCTAACTGCACTGTATGATTTACAATAGCCATTACAGTGAAAACATGCCATTTGATTGTTTGAGGACGGCGCCCCACATCAACATATTTTTCCACCGGCACATGCTTCATACATTCACAAATAACGATTAAATATTCACTTACTTTTTGAAGATCTTCCTCTGATTTGTCATCCAAATGGTCCCAGCTATAATATTTAGTGTCGTTTTGATAGATAAAGTCCTTCTTTATATCCCAGAAAGTCTGATTTTTGGTATTAGCGATTTGAGTAATCGTTCTTTCAACAAGTCAAAATACGTTTCTGTTTACTCCTCAGATACCCTAAAATATAATCAAACTATAATATTTATTTCGGAAAGAAGGATGTTCAATATGAAACTGATTTTAGCAGGTGTGTAACTTCATCATTGCGCGCAAAGACACGGATTTCCAAGAGTGTCATCACACACAAACTGTTATTTCTTATTAGTTTTTGAAGTTACAAGCCTGAAACCTGGAACATAGACTGCTGCCACCCTGTGGAAGCCATATGAATTGCATCCAGGGAGCTATTTCGCAATATGAGCTTTCTCTAAGAGCATGGTCTCTCAACAAAAAAAAAATAATTATTTGGATTTTCTCCTACCATATCTATTGTGTTATATTTTCCTAAATTATTTGAATAGTTCTACAAACTTCAAAGTGGTTTCTTTCCAATGGTACTAATTATATTTATATCCTGGCTTCAGGGCCTGAGCAACAGGCAGTTAACTTTGGCGGAAATAGAGAAAAAAGGGGCCCTAAGAAGTAAAAAATATGCTTTTTCCAGCTACAACAGTCATTTACAACATTAACAATGTCTACACTGTATTTCTGATCAATTTTATGTTATTTTAATGGACAAAAATGTGCTTATCTTTCAAAAACACATAGATACTACTACATTCCCCTAGATATAATACATACTACACACTGACATAGTCTTTACCCTGCTGGATTAAAGTGGGATGGAGACTGTAATATAGATATTACTGTTATAAAGAAATCTACTACTGTTATTACTGTTACATAGATATTACTGGATACTATACTACTGTTATTACTGTTACATAGATATTACTGGATACTATACTACTGTTATTACTGTTATATAGATATTACTGGATACTATACTACTGTTATTACTGTTACATAGATATTACTGGATACTATACTACTGTTATTACTGTTACATAGATATTACTGGATACTATACTACTGTTATTACTGTTACATAGATATTACTGGATACTATACTACTGTTATTACTGTTACATATATATTACTGGATACTATACTACTGTTATTACTGTTACATAGATATTACTGGATACTATACTAATGTTATTACTGTTACATAGATATTACTGGATACTATACTACTGTTATTACTGTTACATAGATATTACTGGATACTATACTACTGTTATTACTGTTATATAGATATTACTGGATACTATACTACTGTTATTACTGTTACATAGATATTACTGGATACTATACTACTGTTATTACTGTTACATAGATATTACTGGATACTATACTACTGTTATTACTGTTACATAGATATTACTGGATACTATACTACTGTTATTACTGTTACATAGATATTACTGGATACTATACTACTGTTATTACTGTTACATAGATATTACTGGATACTATACTACTGTTATTACTGTTACATAGATATTACTGGATACTATACTACTGTTATTACTGTTACATAGATATTACTGGATACTATACTACTGTTATTACTGTTACATAGATATTACTGGATACTATACTACTGTTATTACTGTTACATAGATATTACTGGATACTATAGTACTGTTATTACTGTTATATAGATATTACTGGATACTATACTACTGTTATTACTGTTATATAGATATTACTGGATACTATACTACTGTTATTACTGTTACATAGATATTACTGGATACTATACTACTGTTATTACTGTTACATAGATATTACTGGATACTATACTACTGTTATTACTGTTACATAGATATTACTGGATACTATTCTACTGTTATTACTGTTACATAGATATTACTGGATACTATTCTACTGTTATTACTGTTACATATATATTACTGGATACTATACTACTGTTATTACTGTTACATAGATATTACTGGATACTATACTACTGTTATTACTGTTATATAGATATTACTGGATACTATACTACTGTTATTACTGTTACATAGATATTACTGGATACTATACTACTGTTATTACTGTTATATAGATATTACTGGATACTATACTACTGTTATTACTGTTACATAGATATTACTGGATACTATACTACTGTTATTACTCATACATAGATATTACTGGATACTATAGTACTTCATACTAATATAAATACTCTTTCTGCTCAGTGATGTATCATTGGATTTCGGTAAAACGTTGGGTGAAAAAAATCAGAAAATGGATGAGTTTCTCAATCAGTTTTCCACTTCGATTCAACGTCGTCACATTGAACGTTTTGGTTGAAATGACGTGGAAACAACGCTGACTCAACCTGTTGGGAAGTATGTGGGTTACGGAGTGAAGCGAAAACTAAAGAGTCTATTGACTGAAAGTAATCTGACCTTGGCAAGGTCCATTGAAGGCAGTGTGTCCATGGAACTAGACTGCTAAAGAGACTCAGCCGTTAAGTTCATCAGGAAAGGGGCATCGGGAGTTGCAACTGAACATCAGAGACAGTGACATTAAGACAGAGCTTCCGCTGTGGTAGAAAGAGCCATCAGTCGTGGTGTAAGGACATGGATTGTCCAGTCTGTGGAATTTAAAAAAAGGCCGCATCAAACAAGCCTGCAGAAAGAAAAAGAGAAATTGTAAAAAACTGAAAACAAGAAAGAAACTTTCCAATGAAAAATAATAAAACTGGACACTATATATAATATTATACGTTAATTACTAGTGGTATCTAGTATGTACACAAAAAATTAAGAACACCTGCTTTTTCCATGACAGACTGACCAGGTGAATCCAGGTGAAAACTATGACCCTTTATTGACCTGTTATATCCACTTCAATCAGTGTAGATGAAGGAGAGGAGACTGGTTAAAGAAGGATTTTTTAAGCCTTGAGACAATTGAGACGTGTATTTGTGCCATTCAGAAGATGAATGGGCAAGACAAAATATTTGTAAGTGCCTTTGAACGGGGTTTGGTAGTAGATGCCAGGTGCAGGTGGTTTGTGTCAAGAACTGCAACACAGCTGGGTTTTTCACTCTCAACAGTTTCCGGTATGTATCAAGAACGGTCCACCACCCAAAGGACATCCAGCCAACTTGTCACAACTGTGGGAAGCATTGGAGTCAACATTGGCCAGCATCCCTGTGGAAGTCTTTTGACACCTTGTAGAGTCAACATGGGCCAGCATCCCTGTGGAAGTCTTTAGACAGCTTGTAGAGTCAACATGGGCCAGCATCCCTGTGGAAGTCTTTAGACAGCTTGTAGAGTCAACATGGGCCAGCATCCCTGTGGAAGTCTTTTGACAGCTTGTAGAGTCAACATGGGCCAGAATCCCTGTGGAAGTCTTTCGACACCTTGTAGAGTCAACATGGGCCAGCATCCCTGTGGAAGTCTTTAGACAGCTTGTAGAGTCAACATGGGCCAGCATCCCTGTGGAAGTCGTTAGACAGCTTGTAGAGTCAACATGGGCCAGCATCCCTGTGGAAGTCGTTAGACAGCTTGTAGAGTCAACATGGGCCAGCATCCCTGTGGAAGTCTTCAGACAGCTTGTAGAGTCAACATGAGCCAGCATCCCTGTGGATGTCTTTCGACAGCTTGTAGAGTCAACATGGGCCAGCATCCCTGTGGATGTCTTTAGACAGCTTGTAGAGTCAACATGGGCCAGCATCCCTGTGGAAGTCTTTAGACAGATTGTAGAGTCAACATGGAACGGCATCCCTGTGGAAGTCTTTTGACAGCTTGTAGAGTCAACATGGGCCGGCATCCCTGTGGAAGTCTTTTGACAGCTTGTAGAGTCAACATGGGCCGGCATCCCTGTGGAAGTCTTTAGACAGCTTGTAGAGTCAACATGGGCCGGCATCCCTGTGGAAGTCTTTCGACAGCTTGTAGAGTCAACATGGGCCGGCATCCCCGTGGAAGTCTTTCGACAGCTTGTAGAGTCAACATGGGCCGGCATCCCTGTGGAAGTCTTTAGACACCTTGTAGAGTCCATGCCCCGACAAATTTAGGCTGTTCTGAGGGCAAAAGGGGTGCAACTCCATATTAGAAGGGTGTTCCTGATGTTTGTTATACTCAGCGTACGTTGATGGGGGAATTGTCTCTGTTCTCAGGGTCCTGATTGAGGACCTGCAGGCTCAGATGGAAGAGCAGCTGGACAACAGAACCCCAGACCCCAGAGTACACAGCTACACCAAATACAACAGTTGGGACAAAGTAAGATTCTCTCTCTATCCTTCTATCTCTCTCTCTACCCCTGTCTCTCACTCTCTCGCTCTCTCTCTGTCAATATATCCTTGTACAACAGTTGGGACAAAGTAAGATTCTCTCTCTATCCTTCTATCTCTCTCTCTACCCCTGTCTCTCATTCTCTCGCTCTCTCTCTGTCAATATATCCTAGTACAACAGTTGGAACAAAGTAAGATTCTCTCTCTATCCTTCTATCTCTCTCTCTACCCCTGTCTCTCGCTCTCTCGATCTCTCTCTGTCAATATATCCTAGTACAACAGTTGGGACAAAGTAAGATTCTCTCTCTATCCTTCTATCTCTCTCTCTACACCTGTCTCTCACTCTCTCTCTGTCAATATATCCTTGTACAACAGTTGGAACAAAGTAAGATACTATCTTTCTCACTACCACTGTCTCTCTCTTTCATCCCTCGATCTATGTGTGTCTCCAGATCCAGGCATGGATCTCCTCCATTTCCTCCTCTAACCCCGACCTGATCAGCCGTCAGGTGATCGGAAACACCTACGAGGGACGTCCCATGAACGTTCTCAAGGTATTACTCACTTTATTGTCAACATTTATTGATACTGTTGTTGAATAGTCTGGTCAGTGGTCTATGAAATAGTCTGGATAGTGGTCTATGAAATAGTCTGGATAGTGGTCTATGAAATAGTCTGGATAGTGGTCTATGAAATAGTCTGGATATTGGTCTATGAAATAGTCTGGGTAGTGGTCTATGAAATAGTCTGGATAGTGGTCTATGACATAGTCTGGATAGTGGTCTATGAAATAGTCTGGATAGTGGTCTATGAAATAGTCTGGATAGTGGTCTATGAAATAGTCTGGATAGTGGTCTATTACATAGTCTGGATAGTGGTCTATGAAATAGTCTGGATAGTGGTCTATGAAATAGTCTGGTCAGTGGTCTATGAAATAGTCTAGTCAGTAGTCTATGAAATAGTCTGGTCAGTGGTCTATGAAATAGTCTGGTCAGTGGTCTATGAAATAGTCTGTGTAGTTGTCTATGAAATAGTCTGGGTAGTGGTCTATGAAATAGTCTGCTCAGTGGTCTATGAAATAGTCTAGTCAGTAGTCTATGAAATAGTCTAGTCAGTAGTCTATGAAATAGTCTGGTCAGTAGTCTATGAAATAGTCTATTCAGTAGTCTATGAAATAGTCTAGTCAGTAGTCTATGAAATAGTCTAGTCAGTAGTCTATGAAATAGTCTGGTCAGGGGTCTATGAAATAGTATGGTCAGTGGTCTATGAAATAGTCTGTGTAGTGGTCTATGAAATAGTCTGGGGAGTGGTCTATGAAATAGTCTGCTCAGTGGTCTATGAAATAGTCTAGTCGGTAGTCTATGAAATAGTCTAGTCAGTATTCTATGAAATAGTCTAGTCAGTAGTCTATGAAATAGTCTGGTCAGTGGTCTATGAAATAGTCTGGTCAGTGGTCTATGAAATAGTCTGTGTAGTGGTCTATGAAATAGTCTGTGTAGTGGTCTATGAAATAGTCTGGATAGTGGTCTATGAAATAGTCTGGTCAGTGGTCTATGAAATAGTCTGGGTAGTGGTCTATGAAATAGTCTGGATAGTGGTCTATGAATTAGTCTGGTCAGTGGTCTATGAAATATTCTGGATAGTGGTCTCTGAAATAGTCTGTATAGTGGTCTATGAAATAGTCTGGTCAGTGGTCTATGAAATAGTCTGGATAGTGGTCTATGAAATAGTCTGGATAGTGGTCTATGAATTAGTCTGGTCAGTGGTCTATGAAATTGTCTGGATAGTGGTCTATGAAATAGTCTGGATAGTGGTCTATGAAATAGTCTGGATAGTGGTCTATGAAATAGTCTGGGTAGTGGTCTATGAAATAGTCTGGATAGTGGTCTATGAAATAGTCTGGATAGTGGTCTATGAAATAGTCTGGATAGTGGTCTATGAAATAGTCTGGATAGTGGTCTATGAAATAGTCTGGGTAGTGGTCTATGAAATAGTCTGGATAGTGGTCTATGAAATAGTCTAGTCAGTGGTCTATGAAATAGTCTGGATAGTGGTCTATGAAATAGTCTGGATAGTGGTCTATGAAATAGTCTGGATAGTGGTCTATGAAATAGTCTGGATAGTGGTCTATGAAATAGTCTGGATAGTGGTCTATGAAATAGTCTGGATAGTGGTCTATGAAATAGTCTGGATAGTGGTCTATGAAATAGTCTGGATAGTGGTCTATGAAATAGTCTGGATAGTGGTCTATGAAATAGTCTGGGTAGTGGTCTATGAAATAGTCTGGATAGTGGTCTATGAAATAGTCTAGTCAGTGGTCTATGAAATAGTCTGGATAGTGGTCTATGAAATAGTCTGGATAGTGGTCTATGAAATAGTCTGGATAGTGGTCTATGAAATAGTCTGGATAGTGGTCTATGAAATAGTCTGGATAGTGGTCTATGAAATAGTCTGGATAGTGGTCTATGAAATAGTCTAGTCAGTGGTCTATGAAATAGTCTGGATAGTGGTCTATGAAATAGTCTGGATAGTGGTCTATGAAATAGTCTGGATAGTGGTCTATGAAATAGTCTGGATAGTGGTCTATGAAATGTTCTAGCCTACTCTGGTTCACATTTTGGATCATTCAGTAGCAGCTCTTATCCAGTGTAACCTCTATTGAACAACATGTAGCCTACTTCAATCTCAACAACACAAACCTGTTTGAACTAAAGGTTAAATTAGTCAAACGTATCTCTACAGATCGGTAAGAAGTCCAGCTCCACCAAGCCCTCTATCTTCATGGACTGTGGTATTCACGCCAGGGAGTGGATTTCCACCGCTTTCTGCCAGTGGTTCGTCAAGGAGGTGAGGCTCAGAGTGACATAGTATAACTCATTTAATAGGATATCAATGGACGCACAATGACACTTCGGGAATTCTATATCATATCATCTATATGCCCAGCTAGCACAATTGGTTCCTTGGAAGTTGTGGGAATGTATGTTTTCGGTTTCACAACAGGTTGTTGGAAAGAAGCCATATGTTTCCTGAACATTTTTTTAAACGTTCTGTGAACAGAAGTGAAAAATGTTACTTGTTCTGAGACTGTTTATTTTTAGGTTGCAGGGAGGTGGTTATGATTACGTTTTACTCGTTCCTTGACCGTTTTCTAGGGAGTTTTTATTAATGCTCTGCGAACAGACATTATTGGTTATTTGAAAGATTTTGAATAACTTCCTTAACTTTCACTGAATGTTAGCTTAGTTTGTGCTATCTTTAACTCCAAGCTCAAATAGGAAATTAATTTCCTTCGGCATTAATCATGCAAACACATGTCTTTTATTATTGTGACACGGTATCAGTGAGATTTAAACCTATAATCTTCTGTTCTCTATCCGTGGAATGAGTCCAGTGCACCACCAGGAAGGAGCCAGTATGGCATGTTTTTTATATACATACAAAGCTGTTAATTTTAGTCAAACAGACTTTATGTCAAAGGAAACGAGCACTATGAACATCAGGTGAGGCCAATTAGTGGGCGTGGTCAACACACCTGAACACACTTAACAAGATAAAGGCTAAAGAGAGGTTTGTTGACGCTGAGAACGGAATGTATAGGTTTTTAAATAACATTCTTTGAGTGTTCTCTGAACGTTACTAAAGTTCACTTGTGTTTTTTTTAATGGAACGTTTTCTTAATGTTCTCGGAACAATTTGAGAACATGACTTTAAATCGAACCATGAGGAAGCCTGTGGGAAACTATGCTGGAGTACTGAAATTCCCACAGAAGAACATTAACGTCCTCTGAACTATTTGAGAATAAATCCCTATGTCAAACCAGTTTGAGAACGTTCCTATGACATTACCAAAATGAAGTATAACCATGTTTGAACTTTTAGGAAAAGTTATGTTAAGGTAAGGAAATACCAAGAAAATTACATTTTTTTGCCAAGTTCCTTAAACGTGCTGAGAATGTTCCAAAGCTAAGCAACTATCCTGCACCGTTCCCAGAACGTTGTGGGAAGGTTGTATGCAAAATAACCACAGGACAACCGCACTCTCACCATGCTCTAAGAAAACATGATTCTCAGAACGTTATGTGCTAGCTGGGTATATTGTCCTCTTCCTCCATCGAAACAGTTCAGAACTCAAATTCATAACAATCTCACTCTCGTCTTCCTCTCTCCCTCTCCTTCTCTTCCTCCTTCTTCCCAGGCTCTGTCCACTTACGGTAGTGACTCTGAGATGACCGGCCTGCTAAACCAGATGGATGTCTATGTTCTGCCCGTCTTCAACATCGACGGATACGACTTCACCCACAATAGCGTGTGTTTTCCTTTAGCTGTTAGCCATTAACTTCTAGCCTGTTAGCCACTAGACATTAGCCAGATAGCCGTTAGCTGTTAACCAGTTAGCAGTTAGCCGTTCACTGTTAGCCAGTTAGCTGTTAGCCAGTTAGCTGCTAGCCATTAGCTAGTTAGCCGTTAGCTGTTAGCCAGTTAGCAGTTAGCCATTAGCTGTTAGCCAAAAGTACACTAATTACTGTTATACTGCATTACCTGATTATTGACACTGCCTGATTTCTGATGGCAAAAAGTTGGTGTTTAACTACTCATTATACAGTATGTGATCAAATAAAATGAAATAATATTAGTCACATGCGTCAAATACAACAGGTGTAGACCTTACAGTGAAACTCTTACTTACGAGCCCCTAACCGACAGCTCAGTTTTAAAAAATCACGTAATGCAGTATCACAGCAATTAGTGTACTTATGGATGTATGTTGTGGCTCGGTGTGTGTTTTGGACCTGCAGAACAGGATGTGGAGAAAGACTCGCTCCAGGATGTCTAGTTCCAGCTGCATCGGTGCTGATCCCAACAGAAACTGGAACGCTGGATGGTGCAGTGAGTACAGTCATATAAACTGTAACATGGAGGTGCATTTCTATAGAGATACAGTATAGAGGTGTATTTCTACAGTATAGAGTGTATTTCTACAGTATAGAGGTGTATTTCTATAGAGATACAGTATAGAGGTGTATTTCTACAGTATAGAGGTGTATTTCTACAGTATAGAGTGTATTTCTATAGAGATACAGTATAGAGGTGTATTTCTACAGTATAGAGGTGTATTTCTATAGAGATACAGTATAGAGGTGTATTTCTACAGTATAGAGGTGTATTTCTACTATATAGAGTGTATTTCTATAGAGATACAGTATAGAGTGTATTTCTACAGTATAGAGGTGTATTTCTACAGTATAGAGTGTATTTCTATAGAGATACAGTATAGACGTGTATTTCTACCGTATAGAGTTGTATTTCTACCGTATAGAGGTGTATTTCTACAGTATAGAGTGTATTTCTATAGAGATACAGTATAGAGGTGTATTTATACAGTATAGTCGTGTATTTCTACAGTATAGAGTTGTATTTCTACCGTATAGAGGTTTATTTCTACAGTATAGAGTGTATTTCTATAGAGATACAGTATAGAGGTGTATTTCTACAGTATAGATTGTATTTCTACTATATAGAGTGTATTTCTATAGAGATACAGTATAGAGTGTATTTCTACAGTATAGAGGTGTATTTCTACAGTATAGAGTGTATTTCTATAGAGATACAGTATAGACGTGTATTTCTACCGTATAGAGTTGTATTTCTACCGTATAGAGGTGTATTTCTACAGTATAGAGTGTATTTCTATAGAGATACAGTATAGAGGTGTATTTATACAGTATAGTCGTGTATTTCTACAGTATAGAGTTGTATTTCTACAGTATAGAGTTGTATTTCTACCGTATAGAGGTTTATTTCTACAGTATAGAGTGTATTTCTATAGAGATACAGTATAGAGGTGTATTTCTACAGTATAGATTGTATTTCTATAGAGATACAGTATAGAGGTGTATTTCTACAGTATAGATTGTATTTCTATAGAGATACAGTATAGAGGTTTATTTCTACAGTATAGAGTTGTATTTCTACATTATAGAGGTGTATTTCTACAGTATAGAGGTGTATTTCTACAGTATAGAGGTTTATTTCTATAGAGATACAGTATAGAGGTGTATTTATACAGTATAGAGGTGTATTTCTACAGTATAGAGGTGTATTTCTATAGAGATACAGTATAGAGGTGTATTTCTACAGTATAGAGGTGTATTTCTACAGTATAGAGGTGTATTTCTATAGAGATACAGTATAGAGGTGTATTTCTACAGTATAGAGGTGTATTTCTACAGTATAGAGGTGTATTTCTATAGAGATACAGTATAGAGGTGTATTTCTACAGTATAGAGTTGTATTTCTACAGTATAGAGGTGTATTTCTACAGTATAGAGGTGTATTTCTACAGTATAGAGTGTATTTCTATAGAGATACAGTATAGAGGTGTATTTCTACAGTATAGAGGTGTATTTCTACAGTATAGAGATACAGTATAGAGGTGTATTTCTACAGTATAGAGGTGTATTTCTACAGTATAGAGGTGCATTTCTACAGTATAGAGGTGTATTTCTACAGTATAGAGGTGTATTTCTACAGTATAGAGGTGTATTTCTACAGTATAGAGGTGTATTTCTACAGTATAGAGTGTATTTCTATAGAGATACAGTATAGAGGTGTATTTCTACAGTATAGAGGTGTATTTCTACAGTATAGAGATACAGTATAGAGGTGTATTTCTACAGTATAGAGGTGTATTTCTACAGTATAGAGGTGCATTTCTACAGTGTAGAGGTGTATTTCTACAGTATAGAGGTGTATTTCTACAGTATAGAGATACAGTATAGAGCGTATTTCTATAGAGATACAGTATAGAGTGTATTTCTACAGTATAGAGGTGTATTTCTACAGTATAGAGTGTATTTCTATAGAGATACAGTATAGAGTTGTATTTCTACAGTATAGAGGTGTATTTCTACAGTATAGAGGTGTATTTCTACAGTATAGAGGTGTATTTCTACAGTATAGAGGTGTATTTCTACAGTATAGAGGTGTATTTCTACAGTATAGAGGTGTATTTCTACAGTATAGAGGTGTATTTCTACAGTATAGAGGTGTATTTCTACAGTATAGAGGTGTATTTCTACAGTGTAGAGGTGTATTTCTACAGTGTAGAGGTGTATTTCTACAGTGTAGAGGTGTATTTCTACAGTGTAGAGGTGTATTTCTACAGTATAGAGGTGTATTTCTACAGTATAGAGTGTATTTCTATAGAGATACAGTATAGAGGTGTATTTCTACAGTATAGATTGTATTTCTATAGAGATACAGTATAGAGGTGTATTTCTACAGTATAGAGGTGTATTTCTACAGTGTAGAGGTGTATTTCTACAGTGTAGAGGTGTATTTCTACAGTATAGAGTGTATTTCTATAGAGATACAGTATAGAGGTGTATTTCTACAGTATAGAGGTGTATTTCTACAGTATAGAGGTGTATTTCTACAGTATAGAGTGTATTTCTACAGTATAGAGTGTATTTCTATAGAGATACAGTATAGAGGTGTATTTCTACAGTATAGAGGTGTATTTCTACAGTATAGAGTGTATTTCTACAGTATAGAGGTGTATTTCTACAGTATAGAGATACAGTATAGAGCGTATTTCTATATAGATACAGTATAGATTCCCGAAGCACTAATGGACGTTGTATTTAAATCTATGTTCAACTCTGTAGGAGAGAGATACATCTTTAGAGGCATAGCATTCATCCAATATAAGCTTTAACCTCTGTCCACTCTCCTTTCTCCTTAAACCTTCTCCTCTCTCCTTAACCCCTCTCCTCTCTCCTTTCTCCTTAACTTCTGTCCCCTCTCCTCTCTCCTTAACCCCTCTCCTCCCTCCTCTCACCCTCTCCTCTCTCCTTTCACCCTCTCCTCTCTCCTTTCACCCTATCCTTTCTCCTTTCACCCTCTCCTCTCTCCTTTCACCCTCTCCTTTCTCCTTTCACCCTCTCCTCCCTCCTCTCACCCTCTCCTCTCTCCTTTTACCCTAACCTCTGTCCCCTCTCCTCTCTTCTCTCACCCTAACCCATCCCTGTCTCCTTTCACCCTCTCAGCCACTGGGGCCTCCTCCAACCCATGCAGCGACACATTCTGTGGCTCCTCACCCGAATCTGAGATCGAGGTGAAGAACGTTGCTGACTTCATCCGTAGGAACAAGTCGTCCATCAAGGCCTACCTCACCATCCACTCCTACTCTCAGCTGCTGCTCTTCCCCTACTCCTACACCTTTGAGCTGGCGGAGCATCACAGCGAGCTGGTCAGTACCTACCCCCTAACCCTGACCCTAACCCATAACCCCTAACCCTGACCCTAACCCATAACCCATAACCCATAACCCTTAACCCGTAACCCCTGACCCTACCTGCTAACCCTGACCATAACCCATAACCCATAACCCATAACCACTAACACTGACCCTACCTGCTAACCCTAACCATAACCCATAACCCCTAACCCATAACCCCTAACCCTGACCATAACCCCTAACCCATAACCACTAACACTGACCCTACCCGCTAACCCTGACCATAACCCATAACCCCTAACCCATAACCACTAACACTGACCCTACCCGCTAACCCTGACCATAACCCATAACCCCTAACCCTGACCCTAACCCATAACCCATAACCCATAACCCTTAACCCGTAACCCCTGACCCTACCCCCTAACCCTGACCCTAACCCATAACCCCTAACCCTGACCCTAAGCCATAACTCCTGACCCTAACCCATAACCACTAACACTGACCCTACCCGCTAACCCTAACCATAACCCCTAACCCATAACCCATAACCACTAACACTGACCCTACCCCTAACCCATAACGCTGACCCTGACCCTGACCCTACCCGCTAACCCTGACCATAACCCCTAACCCATAACCCCTGACCCTAACCCATAACCCCTGACCCTAACCCATAACCCCTAACCCATAACCCCTAACCCTTACACCGTTGAGCACCTTTGAGTACATACCCTAACCCTGACCCTAACCCATAATCCCTGACCCAACCCATATTCCCTGACACAACACATAACCCCAGACCCAACCCATAACCCCTGACCCAACCCATAACCCCTGACCACAATACCCCTCCTATAACCACCCCATCCAGACAGACATCTAATACCCTCCTATAACCACCCCATCTAGATATCTAATACCCTCCTATAACCACCCCATCTAGATATCTAATACCCTCCTATAACCACCGCATCCAGACAGATATCTAATACCCTCCTATAACCACCCCATCCAGACAGATATCTAATACCCTCCTATAACCACCCCATCTAGATATCTAATATCCTCCTATAACCACCCCATGCAGACATCTAATACCCCTCCTATAACCACCCCATCCAGACATATATCTAATACCCTCCTATAACCACCCCATCCAGACAGATATCTAATACCCTCCTATAACCACCCCATCCAGACAGATATCTAATACCCTCCTATAACCACCCCACCCAGACAGATATATAATACCCCTCCTATAACCACCCCATCCAGAGATCTAATACCCCTCCTATAACCACCCCATCCAGACAGATATCTAATACCCTCCTATAACCACCCCATCCAGACATCTAATACCCCTCCTATAACCACCCCATCCAGAGATCTAATACCCTCCTATAACCACCCCATCCAGACAGATATCTAATACCCTCCTATAACCACCCCATCCAGAGATCTAATACCCTCCTATAACCACCCCATCCAGACATCTAATACCCCTCCAATAACCACCCCATCCAGACATCTAATACCCTCCTATAACCACCCCATCCAGACAGATATCTAATACCCTCCTATAACCACCCCATCCAGAGATCTAATACCCTCCTATAACCACCCCATCCAGATATCTAATACCCTCATATAACCACCCCATCCAGACATCTAATACCCTCCTATAACCACCCCATCCAGACAGATATCTAATACCCTCCTATAACCACCCCATCCAGACAGATATCTAATACCCTCCTATAACCACCCCATCCAGACAGATATCTATTACCCCTCCTATAACCACCCCATCCAGACAGATATCTAATACCCTCCTATAACCACCCCATCCAGACAGATATCTAATACCCTCCTATAACCACCCCATCCAGACATCTAATACCCCTCCAATAACCACCCCATCCAGACATCTAATACCCTCCTATAACCACCCCATCCAGACAGATATCTAATACCCTCCTATAACCACCCCATCCAGACAGATATCTAATACCCTCCTATAACCACCCCATCCAGACAGATATCTAATACCCTCCTATAACCACCCCATCCAGACATCTAATACCCCTCCAATAACCACCCCATCCAGACATCTAATACCCTCCTATAACCACACATCTAGATATCGAATACCCTCCTATAACCACCCCATCCAGACATATCTAATACCCCTCCTATAACCACCCCATCCAGACATCTAATACCCTCCTATAACCACACATCTAGATATCGAATACCCTCCTATAACCACCCCATCCAGACATCTAATACCCTCCTATAACCACCCCATCCAGACATCTAATACCCTCCTATAACCACCCCATCCAGACAGATATCTAATACCCTCCTATAACCACCCCACCCAGACAGATATCTAATACCCTCCTATAACCACCCCATCCAGACAGATATCTAATACCCCTCCTATAACCACCCCATCCAGACAGATATCTAATACCGTCCTATAACCACCCCATCCAGACAGATATCTAATACCCTCCTATAACCACCCCATCCAGACAGATATCTAATACCCTCCTATAACCACCCCATCCAGACAGATATATAATACCCCTCCTATAACCACCCCATCCAGACATCTAATACCCCTCCTATAACCACCCCATCCAGACATCTAATACCCCTCCTATAACCACCCCATCCAGACATCTAATACCCTCCTATAACCACCCCATCCAGACATCTAATACCCTCCTATAACCACCCCATCCAGACAGACATCTAATACCCTCCTATAACCACCCCATCCAGACAGATATCTAATACCCTCCTATAACCACCCCATCCAGACAGATATATAATACCCCTCCTATAACCACCCCATCCAGACAGATATCTAATACCCTCCTATAACCACCCCATCCAGACATCTAATACCCTCCTATAACCACCCCATCCAGACAGACATCTAATACCCTCCTATAACCACCCCATCCAGACAGATATCTAATACCCTCCTATAACCACCCCATCCAGACAGATATATAATACCCCTCCTATAACCACCCCATCCAGACATCTAATACCCCTCCTATAACCACCCCATCCAGACATCTAATACCCTCCTATAACCACCCCATCCAGACAGATATATAATACCCCTCCTATAACCACCCCATCCAGACAGATATCTAATACCCTCCTATAACCACCCCATCCAGACATCTAATACCCTCCTATAACCACCCCATCCAGACAGACATCTAATACCCTCCTATAACCACCCCATCCAGACAGACATCTAATACCCTCCTATAACCACCCCATCCAGACAGATATCTAATACCCCTCCTATAACCACCCCATCCAGACAGATATCTAATACCCCTCCTATAACCACCCCATCCAGACAGATAATATTAATGCTCGTCTCCCTTCACCACTATAATATCAGGACATTTTTAGTATCTTTTCTCAGTCCGTCCTTCAGATCTATCATCGCTGCTCATCTTAACAAAGGTTGTCTCCAGGCCCTCTTCTGTTGTGTTGCTCTCACAGTGGTTTATAGAGATCTTTGTCACAGTCCTTCCCCAACTCTCACACTCCTGCTGTTAATACCTGGCGTATTTCTCTGACTCAGCGTCACACCCTCCTCTCCTCTCACCCTCCTCTCACCCTCCTCTCCTCTCACCTCCTCTCCTCTCACCCTTCTCTCCTCTCAACCTTCTCTCCTCTCACCCTGCTCTCCTCTCAACCTCCTCTCCTCTCACCCTCCTCTCCTCTCACCCTCCTCTCCTCTCACCCTTCTCTCCTCTCACTCTCCTCTCACCCTCCATAATTCTCACCCTCCTCTCCTCTCACCCTCCTCTCCTCTCACCCTCCTCTCACCCTCCTCTCACCCTCCTCTCCTCTCACCCTCCTCTCACCATCCTCTCCTCTCACCCTCCTCTCCTCTCACCCTCCTCTCCTCTCACTCTCCTCTCACCATCCTCTCCTCTCACCCTCCTCTCCTCTCACCCTCCTCTCCTCTCACGCTCCTCTCCTCTCACGCTCTACTCCTCTCACACTCCTCTCACCCTCCTCTCCTCTCACCCTCCTCTCCTCTCACCCTCCTCTCTTCTCACGCTCCTCTCCTCTCACCCTCATCTCCTCTCACCCTCCTCTCCTCTCACCCTCCTCTCCTCTCCTCTCACTCTCCTCTCCGCTCACCCTCCTCTCCTCTCACCCTCCTCTCCTCTCACCCTCCTCTCACCCTCTTCTCCTCTCCTCTAACCCTCATCTCCTCTCCTCTCCTCTCCTCTCCTCTCCTCTCCTCTCCTCTACTCTCCTCTCCTCTCACTCTCCTCTCACTCTCCTCTCCTCTCCCCTCACCCTCCTCTCCCCACAGCCTCCTCTCCTCTCACCCTCCTCTCCTCTCTAACCCAGCCACTCATAGTACTTAGGTTCTTCCAGTTCTTCCATTGTCTAAAGATGGAACACGTTTGACCCCTGTATTGTACTGTTGTGGGTTACATCAAATACCTTGCCAATTTATAATGTTTTAAATCAAAGGCAGTGATCCCTGTCCATCAATGTCTTCGTTCCTATTGTCCGTCCATTTCATTTGTCTGTCCATCCAACCTTTAATCTCTCTCTCTCTCTCTCTCTCTCTCTCGCTCTCTCTCTCTCTCTCTCTCTCTCTCTCTCTCTCTCTCTCTCTCTCTCTCTCTCTCTCTGTCTCTCTCTCCTGCTGTAGATGACTGTTGCTGAGGGAGCTTCCAAGGCTCTCCGTAGTCTGCATGGAACCCAGTACACCAGCGGCCCAGGAGCTGCTACCATTTGTGAGTATACAGATCATGGCTACACCAGGCCTGTGGCCTTATGCTTGATATAGCCTGTTATTGAGAGCTGTGGTAGCTACAGTATAGCTCTACATTTGACTATCCAGGATATGAACCCACAGTGACTGAGTGATTAGGCCTCCCGTCATACTCTGATTTGATGTATATTTAGCTGTGTAGTGTGTAGTGTGTAGTGTGCTGTCCTAGCTATAGCGCAATCCTCCAGGATATCACCCATAATATGTTTCACCTGATATCTCCTCCTCTCCAGACCCTGCTGCCGGTGGCTCTGACGACTGGGCCTACGACCTGGGGGTGAAGTACTCCTACACTTTTGAGCTACGTGACACCGGGCGTTACGGCTTCCTGTTGCCCGAATCTCAGATCAAGCCCACCTGTGAGGAGACCATGCTGGCCGTCAAGTACATCACCAGCCACGTGCAGAAGAACCTGTACTAGAGGGAACCAAGCAGAACCCCTCCACTGCCCAGCAGGGCCACCAGTTATGTTTTCTCCTTGACAACAAACAATAAAACCAGCAATATGTTTAATCTCACAACTCCTCTCTGATTATAATGCTTTCTTTTGTCAATTAGTTGATGAGTTATGGTCCAGACAGAGTGAACTACTGGACTGAGTATAGAAGCAGCTAGTAGCTTCTGCTCTACTTAATCTATATCTATTCTAAAAATGACACTCAAATTATCCATAATCATATTGAAAGGAATATCTTTTGGGATAAGCACTCATCTCAAAGTAGCATTTTCTGTCTCTTGATTCAAATGAGAATGGTGAGAGAAACAGAGGGAGAGAGAGAAAGAGAGTCAGTGAGAGAGGGAATGAGAAATAGAGAGAGAAAGAGAGGTCTGAGGATTCATTGTGGGTTTATTCCCAGATTCTCAGAGGCCCCCTATAGGGTCCTGGCTTTCAGCCAATGAGGAGGGGGCATCTATCCGCCCCTAAGGATTTGGGTCCGGCAGCAGTAACACAGGACGTGACAGCCACAGAGTAAAGTACTATCTCCATGGCAGCACCTCATGTCTGACTGTAGAAAATAACTGGGCCACAGATCTGCTGTCTATCTATTGCATGGGAACCAATCACAGACCTAATGTCTGTCTATTGCATGGGAACCAATCACAGATCTACTGTCTGTCTATTGCATGGGAACCAATCACAGATATACTGTCTGTCTATTGCATGGGAACCAATCACAGATCTACTGTCTGTCTATCTATTGCATGAGAACCAATCACAGATCTACTGTCTGTCTATTGCATGGGAACCAATCACAGATCTGCTGTCTGTCAAGTGCATGTGAACCAATCACAGATCTACTGTCTGTCTATTGCATGGGAACCAATCACAGATCTACTGTCTGCCTATCTATTGCATGAGAACCAATCACAGATCTACTGTCTGTCTATTGCATGGGAACCAATCACAGACCTACTGTCTGTCTATTGCATGGGAACCAATCACAGATCTACTGTCTGTCTGTCTATTGCATGAGAACCAATCACAGATCTACTGTCTGTCTATTGCATGGGAACCAATCACAGATCTACTGTCTGTCTATTACATGGGAACCAATCACAGATCTACTGTCTGTCTATTGCATGGGAACCAATCACAGATCTACTGTCTGTCTATCTATTGCATGAGAACCAATCACAGATCTACTGTCTGTCTATTGCATGGGAACCAATCACAGATCTACTGTCTGTCTATTGCATGGGAACCAATCACAGATCTACGGTCTGTCTATCTATTGCATGAGAACCAATCACAGATCTACTGTCTGTCTATTGCATGGGAACCAATCACAGATCTACTGTCTGTCTATCTATTGCATGAGAACCAATCACAGATTTACTTTCTGTCTATTGCATGGGAACCAATCACAGATCTACTGTCTGTCTATTGCATGGGAACCAATCACAGATCTAATGTCTGTCTATTGCATAGGAACCAATCACAGATCTACTGTCTGTCTATCTATTGCATGAGAACCAATCACAGATCTACGGTCTGTCTTATCTATTGCATGAGAACCAATCACAGATCTAATGTCTGTCTATTGCATAGGAACCAATCACAGATCTACTGTCTGTCTATCTATTGCATGAGAACCAATCACAGATCTACTGTCTGTCTATTGCATGGGAACCAATCACAGATCTACTGTCTGTCTATTGCATGGGAACCAATCACAGATCTACTGTCTGTCTATTGCATGGGAACCAATCACGGATCTACTGTCTGTCTATTGAATGGGAACCAATCACAGATCTACTGTCTGTCTATTGCATTGGGAACCAATCACAGAACTACTGTCTGCCTATCTATTGCATGAGAACCAATCACAGATCTACTGTCTGTCTATTGCATGGGAACCAATCACAGATCTACTGTCTGTCTATTGCATGGGAACCAATCACAGATCTACTGTCTGTCTATCTATTGCATGAGAACCAATCACAGATCTACTGTCTGTCTATTGCATGGGAACCAATCACAGATCTACAGTCTGTCTATCTATTGCATGAGAACCAATCACAGATCTACTGTCTGTCTATTGCATGGGAACCAATCACAGATATACTGTCTGTCTATTGCATGGGAACCAATCACAGATCTACTGTCTGTCTATTGAATGGGTACCAAACACAGATCTACTGTCTGTCTATTGCATGGGAACCATTCACAGATCTACTGTATGTCTATTGCATGGGAACCAATCACAGATCTACTGTCTGTCTATTGCATGAGAACCAAACACAGATCTACTGTCTGTCTATCTATTGCATGAGAACCAATCACAGATCTACTGTCTGTCTATTGCATGGGTACCAAACAGATCTACTGTCTGTCTATTGCATGGGAACCAATCACAGATCTACTGTATGTCAATTGCATGGGTACCAAACACAGATCTACTGTCTGTCTATTGCATGAGAACCAATCACAGATCTACTGTCTGTCTATTGCATGGGTACCAAACACAGATCTACTGTCTGTCTATTGCATGGGTACCAAACACAGATCTACTGTATGTCTATTGCATGAGAACCAATCACAGATCTACTGTCTGTCTATCTATTGCATGAGAACCAATCACAGATCTACTGTCTGTCTATTGCATGGGTACCAAACAGATCTACTGTCTGTCTATTGCATGGGAACCAATCACAGATCTACTGTATGTCAATTGCATGGGTACCAAACACAGATCTACTGTCTGTCTATTGCATGAGAACCAACCACAGATCTACTGTCTGTCTATTGCATGGGTACCAAACACAGATCTACTGTCTGTCTATTGCATGGGTACCAAACACAGATCTACTGTATGTCTATTGCATGAGAACCAATCACAGATCTACTGTCTGTCTATTGCATGGGAACCAATCACAGATCTACTGTCTGTCTATCTATTGCATGAGAACCAATCACAGATCTACTGTCTGTCTATTGCATGGGAACCAATCACAGATCTACTGTCTGTCTATTGCATGGGAACCAATCACAGATCTACGGTCTGTCTATCTATTGCATGAGAACCAATCACAGATCTACTGTCTGTCTATTGCATGGGAACCAATCACAGATCTACTGTCTGTCTATCTATTGCATGAGAACCAATCACAGATTTACTTTCTGTCTATTGCATGGGAACCAATCACAGATCTACTGTCTGTCTATTGCATGGGAACCAATCACAGATCTACGGTCTGTCTTATCTATTGCATGAGAACCAATCACAGATCTAATGTCTGTCTATTGCATAGGAACCAATCACAGATCTACTGTCTGTCTATCTATTGCATGAGAACCAATCACAGATCTACTGTCTGTCTATTGCATGGGAACCAATCACAGATCTACTGTCTGTCTATTGCATGGGAACCAATCACAGATCTACTGTCTGTCTATTGCATGGGAACCAATCACAGATCTACTGTCTGTCTATTGCATGGGAACCAATCACAGATCTACTGTCTGTCTATCTATTGCATGAGAACCAATCACAGATCTACTGTCTGTCTATTGCATGGGAACCAATCAGAGATCTACAGTCTGTCTATCTATTGCATGAGAACCAATCACAGATCTACTGTCTGTCTATTGCATGGGAACCAATCACAGATATACTGTCTGTCTATTGCATGGGAACCAATCACAGATCTACTGTCTGTCTATTGAATGGGTACCAAACACAGATCTACTGTCTGTCTATTGCATGGGAACCATTCACAGATCTACTGTATGTCTATTGCATGGGAACCAATCACAGATCTACTGTCTGTCTATTGCATGAGAACCAAACACAGATCTACTGTCTGTCTATCTATTGCATGAGAACCAATCACAGATCTACTGTCTGTCTATTGCATGGGTACCAAACAGATCTACTGTCTGTCTATTGCATGGGAACCAATCACAGATCTACTGTATGTCAATTGCATGGGTACCAAACACAGATCTACTGTCTGTCTATTGCATGAGAACCAATCACAGATCTACTGTCTGTCTATTGCATGGGTACCAAACACAGATCTACTGTCTGTCTATTGCATGGGTACCAAACACAGATCTACTGTATGTCTATTGCATGAGAACCAATCACAGATCTACTGTCTGTCTATCTATTGCATGAGAACCAATCACAGATCTACTGTCTGTCTATCTATTGCATGAGAACCAATCACAGATCTACTGTCTGTCTATCTATTGCATGAGAACCGATCACAGATCTACTGTCTGTCTATCTATTGCATGAGAACCAATCACAGATCTACTGTCTGTCTATCTATTGCATGAGAACCAAACACAGATCTACTGTATGTCTATTGCATGAGAACCAATCACAGATCTACTGTCTGTCTATTGCATGGGAACCAATCACAGACCTACTGTCTGTCTATTGCATGGGAACCAATCACAGATCTACTGTCTGTCTGTCTATTGCATGAGAACCAATCACAGATCTACTGTCTGTCTATTGCATGGGAACCAATCACAGATCTACTGTCTGTCTATTGCATGGGAACCAATCACATATCTACTGTCTGTCTATTGCATGGGAACCAATCACAGATCTACTGTCTGTCTATCTATTGCATGAGAACCAATCACAGATCTACTGTCTGTCTATTGCATGGGAACCAATCACAGATCTACTGTCTGTCTATTGCATGGGAACCAATCACAGATCTACTGTCTGTCTATCTATTGCATGAGAACCAATCACAGATCTACTGTCTGTCTATTGCATGGGAACCAATCACAGATCTACTGTCTGTCTATCTATTGCATGAGAACCAATCACAGATCTACTGTCTATCTATTGCATGGGAACCAATCACAGATCTACTGTCTGTCTATTGCATGGGAACCAATCACAGATCTACTGTCTGCCTATCTATTGCATGAGAACCAATCACAGATCTACTTTCTGTCTATTGCATGGGAACCAATCACAGATCTACTGTCTGTCTATTGCATGGGAACCAATCACAGATCTACGGTCTGTCTTATCTATTGCATGAGAACCAATCACAGATCTAATGTCTGTCTATTGCATAGGAACCAATCACAGATCTACTGTCTGTCTATCTATTGCATGAGAACCAATCACAGATCTACTGTCTGTCTATTGCATGGGAACCAATCACAGATCTACTGTCTGTCTATTGCATGGGAAACTATCACAGATCTACTGTCTGTCTATTGCATGGGAACCAATCACGGATCTACTGTCTGTCTATTGAATGGGAACCAATCACAGATCTACTGTCTGTCTATTGCATTAGGAACCAATCACAGAACTACTGTCTGCCTATCTATTGCATGAGAACCAATCACAGATCTACTGTCTGTCTATTGCATGGGAACCAATCACAGATCTACTGTCTGTCTATTGCATGGGAACCAATCACAGATCTACTGTATGTCTATCTATTGCATGAGAACCAATCACAGATCTACTGTCTGTCTATTGCATGGGAACCAATCACAGATCTACAGTCTGTCTATCTATTGCATGAGAACCAATCACAGATCTACTGTCGGTCTATTGCATGGGAACCAATCACAGATATACTGTCTGTCTATTGCATGGGAACCAATCACAGATCTACTGTCTGTCTATTGAATGGGTACCAAACACAGATCTACTGTCTGTCTATTGCATGGGAACCAATCACAGATCTACTGTATGTCTATTGCATGGGAACCAATCACAGATCTACTGTCTGTCTATTGCATGAGAACCAAACACAGATCTACTGTCTGTCTATCTATTGCATGAGAACCAATCACAGATATACTGTCTGTCTATTGCATGGGTACCAAACACAGATACCAAACACAGGTACCAAACACTACAAGTCCATGCTAGGTAAAGCTCCGCCTTATCTCAGCTCACTGGTTACGATGGCAACACCCATCCGTAGCACGCGCTCCAGCAGGTGTATCTCACTGATCATCCCTAAAGCCAACACCTCATTTGGCCGCCTTTCGTTCCAGTTCTCTGCTGCCTGTGACTGGAACGAATTGCAAAAATCGCTGAAGTTGGAGACTTTTATCTCCCTCACCAACTTCAAACATCTGCTATCCGAGCAGCTAACCGATCGCTGCAGCTGTACATAGTCTATTGGTAAATAGCCCACCCATTTTCACCTACCTCATCCCCATACTGTTTTTATTTATTTATTTTTATTTTTCTGCTCTTTTGCACACCAATCTCTACCTGTACATAACCATCTGATCATTTATCACTCCAGTGTTAATCTGCATAATTGTAATTATTTGCCTACCTTCTCATGCCTTTTGCACACAATGTATATATAGACTCCCCTTTTTTTCTACTGTGTTATTGACTTGTTAATAGTTTACTCCATGTGTAACTCTGTGTTGTCTGTTCACACTGCTATGCCTTATCTTGGCCAGGTCGCAGTTGCAAATGAGAACTTGTTCTCAACTAGCCTACCTGGTTAAATAAAGGTGAAATTAAAAAAAGATCTACTGTCTGTCTATTGCATGGGAACCAATCACAGATCTACTGTCTGTCTATTGCATGAGAACCAATCACAGATCTACTGTCTGTCTATTGCATGAGAACCAATCACAGATCTACTGTCTGTCTATTGCATGGGTACCAAACACAGATCTACTGTCTGTCTATTGCATGAGAACCAATCACAGATCTACTGTCTGTCTATTGCATGAGAACCAATCACAGATCTACTGTCTGTCTATTGCATGAGAACCAATCACAGATCTACTGTCTGTCTATTGCATGGGTACCAAACACAGATCTACTGTCTGTCTATTGCATGAGAACCAATCACAGATCTACTGTCTGTCTATTGCATGGGTACCAAACACAGATCTACTGTCTGTCTATTGCATGGGTACCAAACACAGATCTACTGTATGTCTATTGCATGAGAACCAATCACAGATCTACTGTCTGTCTATCTATTGCATGAGAACCAATCACAGATCTACTGTCTGTCTATCTATTGCATGAGAACCAATCACAGATCTACTGTCTGTCTATCTATTGCATGAGAACCGATCACAGATCTACTGTCTGTCTATCTATTGCATGAGAACCAAACACAGATCTACTGTATGTCTATTGCATGAGAACCAATCACAGATCTACTGTCTGTCTATTGCATGGGAACCAATCACAGACCTACTTTCTGTCTATTGCATGGGAACCAATCACAAATCTACTGTCTGTCTGTCTATTGCATGAGAACCAATCACAGATCTACTGTCTGTCTATTGCATGGGAACCAATCACAGATCTACTGTCTGTCTATTGCATGGGAACCAATCACAGATCTACTGTCTGTCTATTGCATGGGAACCAATCACAGATCTACTGTCTGTCTATCTATTGCATGAGAACCAATCACAGATCTACTGTCTGTCTATTGCATGGGAACCAATCACAGATCTACTGTCTGTCTATTGCATGGGAACCAATCACAGATCTACGGTCTGTCTATCTATTGCATGAGAACCAATCACAGATCTACTGTCTGTCTATTGCATGGGAACCAATCACAGATCTACTGTATGTCAATTGCATGGGTACCAAACACAGATCTACTGTCTGTCTATTGCATGAGAACCAATCACAGATCTACTGTCTGTCTATTGCATGGGTACCAAACACAGATCTACTGTCTGTCTATTGCATGGGTACCAAACACAGATCTACTGTATGTCTATTGCATGAGAACCAATCACAGATCTACTGTCTGTCTATCTATTGCATGAGAACCAATCACAGATCTACTGTCTGTCTATCTATTGCATGAGAACCAATCACAGATCTACTGTCTGTCTATCTATTGCATGAGAACCGATCACAGATCTACTGTCTGTCTATCTATTGCATGAGAACCAATCACAGATCTACTGTCTGTCTATCTATTGCATGAGAACCAAACACAGATCTACTGTCTGTCTATTGCATGGGAACCAATCACAGATCTACTGTCTGTCTATTGCATGGGAACCAATCACAGATCTACTGTCTGTCTATCTATTGCATGAGAACCAATCACAGATCTACTGTCTGTCTATTGCATGGGAACCAATCACAGATCTACAGTCTGTCTATCTATTGCTTGAGAACCAATCACAGATCTACTGTCTGTCTATTGCATGGGAACCAATCACAGATATACTGTCTGTCTATTGCATGGGAACCAATCACAGATCTACTGTCTGTCTATTGAATGGGTACCAAACACAGATCTACTGTCTGTCTATTGCATGGGAACCAATCACAGATCTACTGTATGTCTATTGCATGGGAACCAATCACAGATCTACTGTCTGTCTATTGCATGAGAACCAAACACAGATCTACTGTCTGTCTATCTATTGCATGAGAACCAATCACAGATCTACTGTCTGTCTATTGCATGGGTACCAAACACAGATCTACTGTCTGTCTATTGCATGGGAACCAATCACAGATCTACTGTATGTCAATTGCATGAGTACCAAACACAGATCTACTGTCTGTCTATTGCATGAGAACCAATCACAGATCTACTGTCTGTCTATTGCATGGGTACCAAACACAGATCTACTGTCTGTCTATTGCATGGGTACCAAACACAGATCTACTGCATGTCTATTGCATGAGAACCAATCACAGATCTACTGTCTGTCTATTGCATGGGTACCAAACACAGATCTACTGTCTGTCTATTGCATGGGTACCAATCACAGATCTACTGTCTGTCTATCTATTGCATGAGAACCAATCACAGATCTACTGTCTGTCTATCTATTGCATGAGAACCAATCACAGATCTACTGTCTGTCTATCTATTGCATGAGAACCAAACACAGATCTACTGTATGTCTATTGCATGAGAACCAATCACAGATCTACTGTCTGTCTATCTATTGCATGAGAACCAATCACAGATCTACTGTCTGTCTATCTATTGCATGAGAACCAATCACATATCCATGTTTGTATTGTTTTATTTAACTAGGCAAGTCAGTTAAGAACAAATTCTTATTTACAATGACGGCCTACTGCGGGGACAGGGGGCTGGGATAAAAAACTAAACTTATAGGACAAGACACACCCATCATGTAGAGAGCAACAACGGCTCAGCTGCAAAGTGGTAAGCCAAACAAGTACACAGAACGGGACCGCCGAGGGCTGAAGTGCGTAGCGCGTAAAAATCACCTGACCTTAGTTGCAACACTCACTACCGAGTTCCAAACTGCCTCTGGAAGTAACGGTTCATTGGGAGCTTCATGAAATGGGTTTCCATGGCCGAGCAGCTGCACACAAGCCTGAGATCACCATGTGCAATGCCAAGCGTCGGCTGGAGTGGTGTAAAGTTCTTGGACTTTGGACTCCGCCATTGGACTCTGGAGCAGTGGAAACACATTCTTTGGAGTGATGAATCACGCTTCACCATCTGGCATTCCGAAGGACAAATCTGGGTTTGGCCGATGCCAGGAGACTGCTACCTGCCCCAATGCATTGTGCCAACTGTAATGTTTGGTGGATAAGAAAGAATGGTCTGGGGCTGTTTTTAATGGTTCAGGCTAGGCCCCGTATTTGCAGTGAAGGGAAATCTTAACACTACAGCATACAATTACGTTGTAGACAATTCTGTGCATCCTTTGTGGCAACAGTTTGGGTAAGGTCCTTTCCTGTTTCGACATGACAATGCTCCCATGAACAAAGTGAAGTCCATAGGTAAATGGTTTGTTGAGATCGGTGTGGAAGAACTTGACTGGCTTGCACAGAGCCCTGACCTCAACCCCATCGAGCACCTTTGTGACGAATTGGAACGCTGAAAGGCCAGCATCGGCCTAATCACCCAACATCAGTGCCCGACCTCACTAATGCTCTTGTGGCTGAATAAAATCAAGTCCCGACAGCAATGTTCCAACATCTAGTGGAAAGTCTTCCCAGAAGAGTGGAGGCTGTTATAGCAGCAAAGGGGGGGCCCACTCCATATTAATGTCTTCCCAGAAGAGTGGAGGCTGTTATAGCGGCAAAGGGGGGGCCCACTCCATATTAATGTCTTCCCAGAAGAGTGGAGGCTGTTATAGCAGCAAAGGGGGGGCCCACTCCATATTAATGTCTTCCCAGAAGAGTGGAGGCTGTTATAGCAGCAAAGGGGGGGCCCACTCCATATTAATGTCTTCCCAGAAGAGTGGAGGCTGATATAGCGGCAAAGGGGGGACCATCTGCATATTAAAGCCTACCCAGAAGAGTGGAGGCTGTTATAGCGGCAAAGGGGGGACCATCTGCATATTAAAGCCTACCCAGAAGAGTGGAGGCTGTTATAGCAGCAAAGGGGGGGTCCAACTCCATTTTAATGCCCATGATTTCGGGAATGAAATGTTCGACAAGCAGGTGTCCAGATACTTTTGGTCATGTAGTGTATTTAAGAGTGGCTGGCCCAGTGACAGATGTGGAGGGTCAACGCCTTTAGTTGTCTCTAGATGTGGAGGGTCAACGCCTTTAGTTGTCTCTAGATGTGGAGGGTCAACTCCTTTAGTTGTCTCTAGATGTGGAGGACAACTACTTTAGTTGTCTTGATAGATGTGGAGGACAACTCCTTTAGTTGTCTTGATAGATGTGAAGGGTCATCACCTTTAGTTGTCCCTAGATGTGGAGGACAACTCCGTTAGTTGTCTCTAGATGTGGAGGACAACTCCTTTAGTTGTCTTGATAGATGTTGAGGACAACTATTTTAGTTGTCTCTAGATGTGGAGGACAACTAATTTAGTTGTCTCTAGATGTAGAAGTTCATCACCTTTAGTTGTCTCTAGATGTGGAGGACAACTCCTTTAGCTGACTCTAGATGTGGAGGACAACTCCTTTAGTTGTCTCTAGATGTGGAGGACAACTCCTTTAGTTGTCTCTAGATGTGGAGGATAACTCCTTTAGTTGTCTTGATAGATGTGAAGCGTCATCACCTTGAGTTGTCTCTAGATGTGGAGGACAACTCCTATAGTTGTCTTGATAGATGTGGAGGGTCAACTCAATTAGTTGTCTTGATAGATGTGGAGGACAACTCCTGTAGTTGTCTTGATAGATGTGAAGGGTCATCACCTTTAGTTGTCTCTAGATGTGGAGGACAACTCCTTTAGTTGTCTCTAGATGTGGAGGACAACTCCTTTAGTTGTCTCTAGATGTGGAGGACAACTATTTTAGTTGTCTCTAGATGTGGAGGACAACTCCTTTAGTTGTCTCTAGATGTGGAGGACAACTATTTTAGTTGTCTCTTGATTTCGAGGACAACTCCTTTAGTTGTCTCTAGATGTGGAGGACAACTATTTTAGTTGTCTCTAGATGTGGAGGACAACTCCTTTAGTTGTCTCTAGATGTGGAGGATAACTCCTTTAGTTGTCTCTAGATGTGGAGGACAACTCCTTTAGTTGTATTGATAGATGTGGAGGGTCAACTCCTGTAGTTGTCTTGATACATGTGAAGGGGCATCACCTTTAGTTGTCTCTAGATGTGGAGGACAACTCCTTTAGTTGTCTTGATAGATGTGGAGGACAACTATTTTAGTTGTCTCTAGATATGGAGGACAACTCCTTTAGTTGTCTCTAGATGTGGAGGGTCATCACCTTTAGTTGTCTCTAGATGTGGAGGGTCAACTCCTTTAGTTGTCTTGATAGATGTGGAGGGTAATCACCTTTAGTTGTCTCTAGATGCGGAGGGTCAATTCCTTTAGTTGTCTTGATACATGTGAAGGGGCATCACCTTTAGTTGTCTCTAGATGTGCAGGTCAACTCCTTTAGTTGTATTGATAGATGTGGAGGGTCAACTCCTTTAGCTGTCTTGATAGATGTGGAGGGTCAACTCATTTAGTTGTCTTGATACATGTGAAGGGTCATCACCTTTAGTTGTCTCTAGATGTGGAGGACAACTCCTTTAGTTGTCTTGATAGATGTGGAGGGTCAACTCATTTAGTTGTCTTGATAGTTGTGGAGGACAACTACTGTAGTTGTCTTGATAGATGTGAAGGGTCATCACCTTTAGTTGTCTCTAGATGTGGAGGACAACTCCTTTAGTTGTCTTGATAGATGTGGAGGGTCAACTCCTTTTGCTGTCTTGATAGATGTGAAGGGTCATCACCTTTAGTTGTCTCTAGATGTTGGGGGTCAACTCCTTTAGTTGTCTTGATAGATGTGGAGGACAACTATTTTAGTTGTCTCTAGATATGGAGGACAACTCCTTTAGTTGTCTCTAGATGTGGAGGGTCATCACCTTTAGTTGTCTCTAGATGTGGAGGACAACTCCTTTAGTTGTCTTGATAGATGTGAAGGGTCATCACCTTTAGTTGTCTCTAGATGTGGAGGGTCAACTCTTTTAGTTGTCTTGATAGATGTGGAGGGTCAACTCCTTTAGTTGTCTCTAGATGTGGAGGGTCAACTCCTTTAGGTGTCTGGATAGTTGAACTCATCTCGTTTTGCTCCTCCATTTTGGTTTGCTTCCTGTCTTTACATTTGTGTGGGGTTTTGTTTGTTTGTCTGTTCTTGGACACATATAGTGGACACTCATGGTGGGTGTCTTTTTGGTTCAAATTGTTGTTGCTAGTCAACTCACTGGACACCCCCATGCCTGTTGCTAGTCAACTCACTGGACACCGCCATGCCTGTTGCTAGTCAACTCACTGGACACCACCATTCCTGTTGCTAGTCAACTCACTGGACACCCCCATGAGTGTTGCTAGTCAACTCACTTTACACCCCCATGCCTGTTGCTAGTCAACTCACTGGACACCCCCATTCCTGTTGCTAGTCAACTCACTGGACACCCCCATGAGTGTTGCTAGTCAACTCACTTTACACCCCCATGTCTGTTGCTAGTCAACTCACTGGACACCCCCATGAGTGTTGCTAGTCAACTCACTGGACACCCCCATGAGTGTTGCTAGTCAACTCACTGGACACCCCCATGTCTGTTGCTAGTCAACTCACTGGACACCCCCATGTCTGTTGCCTGTCAACTCACTGGACACCCCCATGCCTGTTGCTAGTCAACTCACTGGACATCCCCATGAGTGTTGCTAGTCAACTAACTGGATACCCCACATGACTGTTGCTAGTCAACTCACTGGACACCCCCATGAGTGTTGCTAGTCAACTCACTGGACACCCCCATGTCTGTTGCTAGTCAACTCACTGGACACCCCCATGAGTGTTGCTAGTCAACTCACTGGACACCCCCATGAGTGTTGCTATTCAACTCACTGGACACCCCCATGGATGTTGCTAGTCAACTCACTGGACACCCCCATGTCTGTTGCTAGTCAACTCACTGGACATCCCCATGTCTGTTTCTAGTCAACTCACTGGACACCCCCATAAGTGTTGTTAGTCAACTCACTAGACACCTCCATGCCCATTGCTAGTCAACTCACTGGACACCCCCATTCCTGTTGCTAGTCAACTTACTGGACACCCCATGAGTGTTGCTAGTCAACTTACTGGACACCCCCATGAGTGTTGCTAGTCAACTCACTGGACACCCCCATGGATGTTGCTAGTCAACTCACTGGACACCCCCATGTCTGTTGCTAGTCAACTCACTGGACACCCCCATGAGTTTTGCTAGTCAACTCACTGGACACCCCCATGAGTGTTGCTATTCAACTCACTGGACACCCCCATGGATGTTGCTAGTCAACTCACTGGACACCCCCATGTCTGTTGCTAGTCAACTCACTGGACATCCCCATGTCTGTTTCCAGTCAACTCACTGGACACCCCCATGTGTGTTGCTTGTTAACTCACTGGTCACCCCCATGCCTGTTGCTAGTCAACTCACTGGACACCCCCATGTCTGTTGCTAGTCAACTCACCAGACACCCCCATGCCTGTTGCTAGTCAACTCACTGGACACCCCCATGCCTGTTGCTAGTCAACTCACTGGACACCCCCATGCCTGTTGCTAGTCAACTCACTGGACACCCCCATTCCTGTTGCTAGTCAACTCACTGGACACCCCCATGAGTGTTGCTATTCAACTCACTGGTCACCCCCATGTCTGTTGCTAGTCAACTCACTGGACATCCCCATGAGTGTTGCTAGTCAACTCACTGGACACCCTCATGTGTGTTGCTAGTCGACTCACTGGACACCCCCATAAGTGTTGCTAGTCAACTCACTAGACACCTCCATGCCCGTTGCTAGTCAACTCACTGGACACCCCCATGTCTGTTGCTAGTCAACTCACTGGACACCCCCATTCCTGTTGCTAGTCAACTTACTGGACACCCCCATGAGTGTTGCTAGTCAACTCACTGGACACCCCCATGGATGTTGCTAGTCAACTCACTGGACACCCCCATGTCTGTTGCTAGTCAAATCACTGGACACCCCCATGAGTGTTGCTAGTCAACTCACTGGACACCCCCATGGATGTTGCTAGTCAACTCACTGGACACCCCCATGTCTGTTGCTAGTCAACTCACTGGACATCCCCATGTCTGTTTCCAGTCAACTCACTGGACACCCCCATGTGTGTTGCTTGTCAACTCACTGGTCACCCCCATGCCTGTTGCTAGTCAACTCACTGGACACCCCCATGTCTGTTGCTAGTCAACTCACTAGACACCCCCATGTCTGTTGCTAGTCAAATCACTGGACACCCCCATGAGTGTTGCTATTCAACTCACTGGACACCCCCATGGATGTTGCTAGTCAACTCACTGGACACCCCCATGTCTGTTGCTAGTCAACTCACTGGACATCCCCATGTCTGTTTCCAGTCAACTCACTGGACACCCCCATGTGTGTTGCTTGTCAACTCACTGGTCACCCCCATGCCTGTTGCTAGTCAACTCACTGGACACCCCCATGTCTGTTGCTAGTCAACTCACTAGACACCCCCATGTCTGTTGCTAGTCAACTCACTGGACACCCCCATGCCTGTTGCTAGTCAACTCACTGGACACCCCCATTCCTGTTGCTAGTCAACTCACTGGACACCCCCATGAGTGTTGCTTGTCAACTCACTTTACACCCCCATGTCTGTTGCTAGTCAACTCACTGGACACCCCCATGATTGTTGCTAGTCAACTCACTGGACACCCCCATGTGTGTTGCTAGTCAACTCACTGGAAACCCCCATGCCTGTTGCTAGTCAACTCACTGGACACCCCCATGCCTGTTGCTAGTCAACTCACTGGACACCCCCATTCCTGTTGCTAGTCAACTCACTGGACACCCCCATGAGTGTTGCTAGTCAACTCACTTTACACCCCCATGTCTGTTGCTAGTCAACTCACTGGACACCCCCATGAGTGTTGCTAGTCAACTCACTGGACACCCCCATGAGTGTTGCTAGTCAACTCACTGGACACCCCCATGTCTGTTGCTAGTCAACTCACTGGACACCCCCATGTCTGTTGCCTGTCAACTCACTGGACACCCCCATGCCTGTTGCTAGTCAACTCACTGGATACCCCACATGACTGTTGCTAGTCAACTCACTGGACACCCCCATGAGTGTTGCTAGTCAACTCACTGGACACCCCCATGTCTGTTGCTAGTCAACTCACTGGACATCCCCATGTCTGTTTCCAGTCAACTCACTGGACACCCCCATGTCTGTTGCTAGTCAACTCACTGGACACCCCCATGTCTGTTGCTAGTCAACTCACTGGACATCCCCATGTCTGTTTCCAGTCAACTCACTGGACACCCCCATGTGTGTTGCTTGTCAACTCACTGGTCACCCCCATGCCTGTTGCTAGTCAACTCACTGGACACCCCCATGTCTGTTGCTAGTCAACTCACTAGACACCCCCATGTCTGTTGCTAGTCAACTCACTGGACACCCCCATGCCTGTTGCTAGTCAACTCACTGGACACCCCCATTCCTGTTGCTAGTCAACTCACTGGACACCCCCATGAGTGTTGCTTGTCAACTCACTTTACACCCCCATGTCTGTTGCTAGTCAACTCACTGGACACCCCCATGATTGTTGCTAGTCAACTCACTGGACACCCCCATGTGTGTTGCTAGTCAACTCACTGGAAACCCCCATGCCTGTTGCTAGTCAACTCACTGGACACCCCCATGCCTGTTGCTAGTCAACTCACTGGACACCCCCATTCCTGTTGCTAGTCAACTCACTGGACACCCCCATGAGTGTTGCTAGTCAACTCACTTTACACCCCCATGTCTGTTGCTAGTCAACTCACTGGACACCCCCATGAGTGTTGCTAGTCAACTCACTGGACACCCCCATGAGTGTTGCTAGTCAACTCACTGGACACCCCCATGTCTGTTGCTAGTCAACTCACTGGACACCCCCATGTCTGTTGCCTGTCAACTCACTGGACACCCCCATGCCTGTTGCTAGTCAACTCACTGGATACCCCACATGACTGTTGCTAGTCAACTCACTGGACACCCCCATGAGTGTTGCTAGTCAACTCACTGGACACCCCCATGTCTGTTGCTAGTCAACTCACTGGACACCCCCATGAGTGTTGCTAGTCAACTCACTGGACACCCCCATGAGTGTTGCTATTCAACTCACTGGACACCCCCATGGATGTTGCTATTCAACTCACTGGACACCCCCATGTCTGTTGCTAGTCAACTCACTGGACACCCCCATGAGTGTTGCTAGTCAACTCACTGGACACCCCCATGAGTGTTGCTATTCAACTCACTGGACACACCCATGGATGTTGCTAGTCAATTCACTGGACACCCCCATGTCTGTTGCTAGTCAACTCACTGGACATCCCCATGTCTGTTTCCAGTCAACTCACTGGACACCCCCATGTCTGCTGCTAGTCAACTCACTAGACACCTCCATGCCCGTTGCTAGTCAACTCACTGGACACCCCCATGTCTGTTGCTAGTCAACTCACTGGACACCCCCATTCCTGTTCCTAGTCAACTCACTGGACACCCCCATGAGTGTTGCTATTCAACTCACTGGACACCCCCATGTCTGTTTCTAGTCAACTCACTGGACACCCCCATGTCTGTTGCTAGTCAACTCACTGGACACCTCCATGTCTGTTGCTAGTCAACTCACTGGACACCTCCATGCCTGTTGCTAGTCAACTCACTAGACACCTCCATGCCTGTTGCTAATCAACTCACTGGACACCCCCATGCCTGTTGCACCCTATGCTGCTACACCTGCATTGCTTGATGTTTGGCGCTTTAGGCTGGGTTTCTGTACAGCACTTTGAGATATCAACTGATGTACAAAGGGCTATATAAATACATTTGATTTGATTTGATTTGTTGCTAGTCAACTCACTGGACACCCCCATGTCTGTTGCTAGTCAACTCACTGGACATCCCCATGCCTGTTGCTAGTCACCTCACTGGACACCCCCATGTCTGTTGCTAGTCAACTCACTGGACACCCCCATGCCTGTTGCTAGTCAACTCACTGGACACCCCCATGTCTGTCTGAATCCCTCCTAGAACCCCACCTGTTTTTTGTTTTTTTGTCAGTGACACATCATTACATAGGTGCATCTTGTGCTGGGAACAATGAAAGGCCACTCTAAAATGTGCAGTTTTGGCACTTAACACAAATCCACAGATGTCTCACGTTTTAAGGGAGCGTGCAATTGGCATGCAGACTACAGGAATGTCCACCAGAGCTGTTGCAAGATAATTTAATGTTATTTTTTTCTACCATAAGCCGCCTCCAACGTCCTTTTGGAAAATTTAGCAGTACAAGGCCAAAAAGCCTCTGAACCACAGGCCACTGGTAGAGTCCCTCTGACAATAATAAAATAAAACCATCTAGTGTTCAGCGAAATAACAACACAATGTCAAATACAGGTCGCCGAGTCAAATAGTTAACATCCAATCACATTAACCGTTACTCTCTCACGGGAAACATTCACTCTTGCGCAGACATTTAGAAACGAAACATGACAATTTGAAAAATACGCACTGGAAGTTTTTTGAGCGAGAATAAAGATGACTTTGGCAGCTCCTGGCTGGCTGACGGCTCTGGCAGGTCCTGGCTGACTGACGGCTCTGGCAGGTCTTGGCTGACTGATGGCTCTGGCAGCTCCTGGCTGACTGACGGCTCAGGACAAGCTGGCGGCTCTGACGGCTCAGGACGGACTGGCGGCTCTGACAGCTCAGGACAGACTGGCGGCTCTAGCAGCTCAGGACAGACGAGGTGCACTGTAGGCCTGGTGAATGGTGCCGGCACTGGTGGTACTGGGCCGAGGACACGCACCTCAGGGCGAGTGCGGGGAGGAGGAACAGGGAGAACTGGGCTCTGGCGACGCACAGGAAGCCCGGTGCGGGGGGCTGCCACCGGAGGGCTGGTGCATGGAGATGGCACCGGATAGACCGGAACGAGAAGGCGCACTGGAGATCTGGAGCACCGAGCCTGCCCAACCTTAACTGGTTGAATGCTCCCCGTAGCCAGGCCAGTACGGCGAGGTGGAATAGCTCGCACTGGGCTGTGCAGGCGAACCGGGGACACCATGCGTAAGGCTGGTGCCATGTATGCCGGCCCGAGGAGACGCACTGGAGACCAGATGCGTAGAGCCGGCTTCATGGCACCTGGCTCGATGCCCACTCTAGCACGGCCAATAGGAGGAGCTGGGAGGAGCTGGAATGGAATGGGGGCTGCCACTCGGGCTTCCAGTCGAGCCGCCGTGCTGCCTCCTCATACCGACGCCTCTCTGCTTTCTCTGCCTCCAGCTCTGCTTTGGGACGACGATATTCCCCTGGCTGTGTCCTTCGCCGTTCAGAATCTCCTCCCAAGTCCTTTGATTGCTGCTGCTGTCCGTTACCATGCTGCTTGGTCCATTGTTGGTGGGTTATTCTGTCACGATCGGCGTATGGAGTAGACCAAAGCCCAGCGTGGTTAGAATACATTTTTCTTTGTTAATGAAGAACACGAAGAACACTTAAACAAAAACAACAAAATGAATAAGACGATCGTGACCGCTATAAAAACAATGTGCTAAAGTGCAATTTAACATAGACAATAACCCACGAAATATGGTTCCCAATCACAGACAACGATAAACACCTGCCTCTAATTGAGAACCAATCTAGGCAATAATAGACCAACATAAACACCTAGATGAAAGGAACCCCATAAATCTACAAAAACCCATAGACAGTTCGAACACCCTAGAATAAGGCAAAAACACCGATATCAACCATTTCACACACGTGACAATAACTACTGTCGAAACACCATCCTATATAACTACTGTCTATACTGTCTATACACACCATGCTGTATAACTATTGTCTATACACCCCATCCTACATAACTACTGTTTGTACTGTCTATACACACCATGCTGTATAACTACGGTCTATACTGTCTATACACACCATCCTATATAACTACTGTCTATACACACCATCCTGTATAACTACTGTCTATACACACCATGCTGTATAACTACGGTCTATACTGTCTATACACACCATCCTATATAACTACTGTCTATACTGTCTATACACACCATCCTATATAACTACTGTCTATACACACCATCCTATATAACTACTGTCTATACACACCATCCTATATAACTACTGTCTATACTGTCTATACACACCATCCTATATAACTACTGTCTATACTGTCTATACACACCATCCTATATAACTACTGTCTATACACACCATCCTATATAACTACTGTCTATACTGTCTATACACACCATCCTATATAACTACTGTCTATACACACCATCCTATATAACTACTGTCTATACACACCATGCTGTATAACTACGGTCTATACTGTCTATACACACCATCCTATATAACTACTGTCTATACACACCATCCTATATAACTACTGTCTATACACACCATCCTATGTAACTACTGTGTATAATGTTTATAGACACTATCCTATATAACTACTGTCTATACACACCATCCTATATAACTACTGTCTATACACACCATCCTATATAACTACTGTCTATACACACTATCCTATATAACTACTGTCTATACTGTCTATACCCACCATCCTGTATAACTACTGTCTATACACACTATCCTATATAACTACTGTCTATACTGTCTGGACACACCATCCTATATAACTACTGTCTATACACACCATCCTATATAACTACTGTCTATACTGTCTATACACACCATCCTATATAACTACTGTCTATACTGTCTATACACACCATCCTATATAACTACTGTCTATACTGTCTATACACACCATCCTATAAAACTATTGTCTATACACACTATCCTATATAACTACTGTCTATACTGTCTATACACACCATCCTATATAACTACTGTCTATACTGTCTATACACACCATCCTATAAAACTATTGTCTATACACACCATCCTATATAACTACTGTCTATACTGTCTATACACACAATCCTATATAACTACTGTCTGTACTGTCTATACACACCATCCTATAAAACTATTGTCTATACACCCCATCCTACATAACTACTGTTTGTACTGTCTATACACACTATCCTATATAACTACTGTCTATTTACACTATCCTATATAACTACTGTCTATACTGTCTATACACACCATCTGATATAACTACTGTCTATACTGTCTATACACACCATCTGATATAACTACTGTCTAAACACACCATCCTGTATAACTACTGTCTATACACACCATCCAATGTAACTACTGTCTATACTGTTAATATACACCATCCTATATAACTACTGTCTATACTGTCTACACACACTGTCGTGTCTTTGGCTATGATTAAGTGATATGACATGCTCTTCTTTAAAATCATTTCTCCGTCATGAATATTAGATCTACTGTCTCTATGTCTCTATTATATTATGACTGACCAGCTAGATCTACTGTCTCTATTACATTATGACATACCAGCTAGATCTACTGTCTCTATTACATTATGACAGACAAAATAGATCTACAGTCTCTATTGTATTATGACAGACCAGCTAGATCTACTGTCTCTATTATATTATGACTGACCAGCTAGATCTACTGGCTCTATTACATTATGACATACCAGCTAGATCTACTGTCTCTATTATATTATGACAGACCAGCTAGATCTACTGTCTCTATTATATTATGACTGACCAGCTAGATCTACTGTCTCTATTATATTCTGACAGACCAGCTAAATCTGCTGTCTCTATTATATTATGACAGACCAGCTAGATCTACTGTTTCTATTATATTATGACAGACCAGCTAGATCTACTGTCTCTATTATATTATGACAGACCAGCTAGATCTACTGTCTCTATTATATTATGACAGACCAGCTAGATCTATTGTCTCTATTATATTATGACAGACCAGCTAGATCTACTCTCCCTATTATATTATGAAAGACCAGCTAGATCTACTATCTCTATTATATTATGACAAACCAGCTAGATCTACTGTCTCTATTATTTCATGACAGGCCATCTATACCGACTGTCTCTATTATTTTCATGACAGACGACCAAGATCTACTGTCTCTATTATAATATGACAGACCAGCTAGATCTACTGTCTCTACTATATTATGACAGATCAGCTAGATCTACTGTCTCTATTATATTATGACAGAGCAGATAGATCTACATTCTCTATTATATTATTAAGGAGCAGCTAGATCTACTTTCTCTATTATATTATGACAGACCAGCTAGATCTACTCACCCTATAATATTATGAAAGACAAGCTAGATCTACAGTCTCTATTGTATTATGACAGACCAGATAGATCTACTGTCTCTATTATATTATGACTGACCAGCTAGATCTACTGTCTCTATGTCTCTATTATATTATGACAGACCAGCTAGATCTACTGTCTCTATTACATTATGACATACCAGCTAGATCTACACTCTCTATTATATTATGACAGACCAGCTAGATCTACTGTCTCTATTATATTATGACAGACCAGCTAGATCTACTGTCTCTATTATATTATGACAGACCAGCTAGATCTATTGTCTCTATTATATTATGACAGACCAGCTAGATCTACTCTCCCTATTATATTATGAAAGACCAGCTAGATCTACTATCTCTATTATATTATGACAAACCAGCTAGATCTACTGTCTCTATTATTTCATGACAGGCCATCTATACCGACTGTCTCTATTATTTTCATGACAGACGACCAAGATCTACTGTCTCTATTATAATATGACAGACCAGCTAGATCTACTGTCTCTACTATATTATGACAGATCAGCTAGATCTACTGTCTCTATTATATTATGACAGAGCAGATAGATCTACATTCTCTATTATATTATTAAGGAGCAGCTAGATCTACTTTCTCTATTATATTATGACAGACCAGCTAGATCTACTCACCCTATAATATTATGAAAGACAAGCTAGATCTACAGTCTCTATTGTATTATGACAGACCAGATAGATCTACTGTCTCTATTATATTATGACTGACCAGCTAGATCTACTGTCTCTATGTCTCTATTATATTATGACAGACCAGCTAGATCTACTGTCTCTATTACATTATGACATACCAGCTAGATCTACACTCTCTATTATATTATGACATACCAGCTAGATATACTGTCTCTATCGTAATATGACAGACCAGATAGATCTACTGTCTCTATTATATTCTGACAGATCAGCTAGATCTGCTGTCTCTATTATATTATGACAGACCAGCAAGATCTACTGTCTCTATTATAATATGACAGACCGGCTAGTTCTACTGTCTCTATTATGTTATGACAGACCAGCTAGATCTACTGGCTCTATTATATTATGACAGACCAGCTAGATCTACTGTCTCTATTATATTATGACAGACTAGCTAGATCTATTGTCTCTAGTATATTATGACAGACCAGCTAGAACTACTCTCCCTATTATATTATGAAAGACCAGCTAGATCTACTGGCTCTATTATATTATGACAGACCAGCTAGATCTACTGTCTCTATTATATTATGACAGACTAGCTAGATCTATTGTCTCTAGTATATTATGACAGACCAGCTAGAACTACTCTCCCTATTATATTATGAAAGACCAGCTAGAGGTATGAAAGACCAGCTAGATCTACTGTCTCTATTATATTATGACAGACCAGCTAGATCTATTGTCTCTAGTCTATTATAACAGACCAGCTAGATCTACTCTCCCTATTATATTATGAAAGACAAGCTAGATCTACTGTCTCTATTATATTATGACAAACCAGATAGATCTACTGTCTCTATTATATTATGAAAGACCAGCTAGATCTACTGTCTATATTATATTATGACAGACCGGCTAGTTCTACTGTCTCTATTATTTCATGACAGACCAGCTATACCGACTGTCTCTATTATATTCATGATAGACAACCAAGATCTACTGTCTCTATTATAATATGACAGACCAGATAGATCTACTGTCTCTATTATAGTCTGACTGACCAGCTAGATCTGCTGTCTCTATTATATTATGACAGACCAGCAAGATATACTGTCTCTATTATGATATGACAGACCGGCTAGATCTACTGTCTCTATTATGTTATGACAGACCAGCTAGATCTACTGGCTCTATTATATTATGACAGACCAGCTAGATCTACTTTTTCTATTATATTATGACAGACCAGCTAGATATACTGTCTCTATTATATTATGACAGACCAGGTAGATCTACTGTCTCTATAGTCTGACTGACCAGCTAGATCTGCTGTCTCTATTATATTATGACAGACCAGCAAGATATACTGTCTCTATTATGATATGACAGACCGGCTAGATCTACTGTCTCTATTATGTTATGACAGACCAGCTAGATCTACTGGCTCTATTATATTATGACAGACCAGCTAGATCTACTTTTTCTATTATATTATGACAGACCAGCTAGATATACTGTCTCTATTATATTATGACAGACCAGGTAGATCTACTGTCTCTATTAAATTATGACAGATCAGCTAGATCTGCTGTCTCTATTATATTATGACAGACCAGCTAGGTCTACAATCTCTATTGTATTATGACAGACCATATAGATCTACTGTCTCTATTATATTATGACTGACCAGCTAGATCTACTGTCTCTATGTCTCTATTATATTATGACAGACCAGCTAGATCTACTGTCTCTATTACATTATGACATACCAGCTAGATCTACACTCTCTATTGTTTTATGACAGACCAACTAGATCTACTGTCTCTATTATATTATGAAAGACCAGCTAGATCTACTGTCTATATTATATTATGACAGACCGGCTAGTTCTACTGTCTCTATTATTTCATGACAGACCAGCTATACCGACTGTCTCTATTATATTCATGACAGACAACCAAAATCTACTGTCTCTATTATAATATGACAGACCAGATAGATCTACTGTCTCTATTATATTCTGACAGACCAGCTAGATCTGCTGTCTCTATTATATTATGACAGACCAGCAAGATATACTGTCTCTATTATGATATGACAGACCGGCTAGATCTACTGTCTCTATTATGTTATGACAGACCAGCTAGATCTACTGGCTCTATTATATTATGACAGACCAGCTAGATCTACTGTTTCTATTATATTATGACAGACCAGCTAGATATACTGTCTCTATTATATTATGACAGACCAGCTAGATCTACTGTCTCTATTATATTATGACAGACCAGCTAGATCTACTTTTTCTATTATATTATGACAGACCAGCTAGATATACTGTCTCTATTATATTATGACAGACCAGCTAGATCTACTGTCTCTATTATATTATGACAGACCAGCTAGATCTATTGTCTCTAGTATATTGTGACAGACCAGCTAGAACTACTCTCCCTATTATATTATGAAAGACCAGCTAGATCTACTGTCTCTATTATATTATGACAAACCAGCTAGATCTACTGTCTCTATTATATTATGAAAGACCAGCTAGATCTACTGTCTCTATTATATTATGACAAACCAGCTAGATCTACTGTCTCTATTATATTATGACAGAGCAGCTAGATATACTGTCTCTATTATATTATGACAGAGCAGCTAGATCTACTGTCTCTATTACGTTATGACAGCCCAGCTAGATATAGTGTCTCTATTATATTATGACAGACCAGCTAGATCTACTGTCTCTGTTATAATATGACAGACCAGCTAGATATAGGGTCTCTATTATATTATGAGAGACCAGCTAGATCTACTGTCTCTATTAAATTATGACAGATCAGCTAGATCTGCTGTCTCTATTATATTATGACAGACCAGCTAGATCTACAGTCTCTATTGTATTATGACAGACCATATAGATCTACTGTCTCTATTATATTATGACTGACCAGCTAGATCTACTGTCTCTATGTCTCTATTATATTATGACAGACCAGCTAGATCTACTGTCTCTATTACATTATGACATACCAGCTAGATCTACACTCTCTATTGTATTATGACAGACCAACTAGATCTACTGTCTCTATTATATTATGAAAGACTGGCTAGATCTACTGTCTATATTATATTATGACAGACCGGCTAGTTCTACTGTCTCTATTATTTCATGACAGACCAGCTATACCGACTGTCTCTATTATATTCATGACAGACAACCAAGATCTACTGTCTCTATTATAATATGACAGACCAGCTAGATATACTGTCGCTATTACATTATGACATACCAGCTAGATCTACTGTCTCTTTTATATTATGACTGGCCAGCTAGATCTACTGTCTCTATTATATTATGACATACCAGCTAGATCTACTGTCTCTATTATATTCTGACAGACCAGCTAGATCTGCTGTCTCTATTCTATTATGACAGACCAGCTAGATCTACTGTCTCTATTATAATATGACAGACCAGCTAGATCTACTGGCTCTATTATATTATGATAGACCAGCTAGATCTACTGTCTCTATTATATTATGACAGACAGCTAAATCTGCTGTCTCTATTATATTATGACAGACCAGCTAGATCTACTGTCTCTATTATATTATGACAGACCAGCTAGATCTATTGTCTCTATTACATTATGACAGACAAAATAGATCTACAGTCTCTATTGTATTATGACAGACCAGCTAGATCTACTGTCTCTATTATATTATGACTGACCAGCTAGATCTACTGGCTCTATTACATTATGACATACCAGCTAGATCTACTGTCTCTATTATATTATGACAGACCAGCTAGATCTACTAACTCTATTATATTATGACTGACCAGCTAGATCTACTGTCTCTATTATATTCTGACAGAACAGCTAAATCTGCTGTCTCTATTATATTATGACAGACCAGCTAGATCTACTGTTTCTATTATATTATGACAGACCAGCTAGATCTACTGTCTCTATTATATTATGACAGACCAGCTAGATCTACTGTCTCTATTATATTATGACAGACCAGCTAGATCTATTGTCTCTATTATATTATGACAGACCAGCTAGATCTACTCTCCCTATTATATTATGAAAGACCAGCTAGATCTACTATCTCTATTATATTATGACAAACCAGCTAGATCTACTGTCTCTATTACTTCATGACAGACCATCTATACCGACTGTCTCTATTATTTTCATGACAGACGACCAAGATCTACTGTCTCTATTATAATATGACAGACCAGCTAGATCTACTGTCTCTATTATATTATGACAGATCAGCTAGATCTACTGTCTCTATTATATTATGACAGAGCAGATAGATCTACATTCTCTATTATCTTATTAAGGAGCAGCTAGATCTACTTTCTCTATTATATTATGACAGACCAGCTAGATCTACTCACCCTATAATATTATGAAAGACAAGCTAGATCTACAGTCTCTATTGTATTATGACAGACCAGATAGATCTACTGTCTCTATTATATTATGACTGACCAGCTAGATCTACTGTCTCTATGTCTCTATTATATTATGACAGACCAGCTAGATCTACTGTCTCTATTACATTATGACATACCAGCTAGATCTACACTCTCTATTATATTATGACATACCAGCTAGATATACTGTCTCTATTGTAATATGACAGACCAGATAGATCTACTGTCTCTATTATATTCTGACAGATCAGCTAGATCTGCTGTCTCTATTATATTATGACAGACCAGCAAGATCTACTGTCTCTATTATAATATGACAGACCGGCTAGTTCTACTGTCTCTATTATGTTATGACAGACCAGCTAGATCTACTGGCTCTATTATATTATGACAGACCAGCTAGATCTACTGTCTCTATTATATTATGACAGACTAGCTAGATCTATTGTCTCTAGTATATTATGACAGACCAGCTAGAACTACTCTCCCTATTATATTATGAAAGACCAGCTAGAGGTATGAAAGACCAGCTAGATCTACTGTCTCTATTATATTATGACAGACCAGCTAGATCTGTTGTCTATAGTCTATTATAACAGACCAGCTAGATCTACTCTCCCTATTATATTATGAAAGACAAGCTAGATCTACTGTCTCTATTATATTATGACAAACCAGCTAGATCTACTGTCTCTATTATATTATGAAAGACCAGCTAGATCTACTGTCTATATTATATTATGACAGACCGGCTAGTTCTACTGTCTCTATTATTTCATGACAGACCAGCTATACCGACTGTCTCTATTATATTCATGACAGACAACCAAAATCTACTGTCTCTATTATAATATGACAGACCAGATAGATCTACTGTCTCTATTATATTCTGACAGACCAGCTAGATCTTACTGTCTCTATTATATTATGACAGACCAGCAAGATATACTGTCTCTATTATGATATGACAGACCGGCTAGATCTACTGTCTCTATTATGTTATGACAGACCAGCTAGATCTACTGGCTCTATTATATTATGACAGACCAGCTAGATCTACTGTTTCTATTATATTATGACAGACCAGCTAGATATACTGTCTCTATTATATTATGACAGACCAGCTAGATCTACTGTCTCTATTATATTATGACAGACCAGCTAGATCTACTTTTTCTATTATATTATGACAGACCAGCTAGATATACTGTCTCTATTATATTATGACAGACCAGCTAGATCTACTGTCTCTATTATATTATGACAGACCAGCTAGATCTATTGTCTCTAGTATATTGTGACAGACCAGCTAGAACTACTCTCAATATTATATTATGAAAGACCAGCTAGATCTACTGTCTCTATTATATTATGACAAACCAGCTAGATCTACTGTCTCTATTATATTATGAAAGACCAGCTAGATCTACTGTCTCTATTATATTATGACAACCCAGCTAGATCTACTGTCTCTATTAAATTATGACAGATCAGCTAGATCTGCTGTCTCTATTATATTATGACAGACCAGCTAGGTCTACAGTCTCTATTGTATTATGACAGACCATATAGATCTACTGTCTCTATTATATTATGACTGACCAGCTAGATCTACTGTCTCTATGTCTCTATTATATTATGACAGACCAGCTAGATCTACTGTCTCTATTACATTATGACATACCAGCTAGATCTACACTCTCTATTGTTTTATGACAGACCAACTAGATCTACTGTCTCTATTATATTATGAAAGACCAGCTAGATCTACTGTCTATATTATATTATGACAGACCGGCTAGTTCTACTGTCTCTATTATTTCATGACAGACCAGCTATCCCGACTGTCTCTATTATATTCATGACAGACAACCAAAATCTACTGTCTCTATTATAATATGACAGACCAGATAGATCTACTGTCTCTATTATATTCTGACAGACCAGCTAGATCTGCTGTCTCTATTATATTATGACAGACCAGCAAGATATACTGTCTCTATTATGATATGACAGACCAGCTAGATATACTGTCTCTATTATATTATGACAGACCAGCTAGATCTACTGTCTCTATTATATTATGACAGACCAGCTAGATCTATTGTCTCTAGTATATTGTGACAGACCAGCTAGAACTACTCTCCCTATTATATTTATGAAAGACCAGCTAGATCTACTGTCTCTATTATATTATGACAAACCAGCTAGATCTACTGTCTCTATTATATTATGAAAGACCAGCTAGATCTACTGTCTCTATTATATTATGAAAGACCAGCTAGATCTACTGTCTCTATTATATTATGACAGACCAGCTAGATCTACTGTCTATATTATATTATGACAGACCGGCTAGTTCTACTGTCTCTATTATTTCATGACAGACCAGCTATACCTACTGTCTCTATTATATTCATGGCAGACAACCAAGATCTACTGTCTCTATTATAATATGACAGACCAGCTAGATCTACTGTATCTCTTGTATTATGACAGACCAGATAGATCCACTGTCTCTATTATATTTTGACAGATCAGCTAGATCTACTGTCTCTATTATATTATGACAGAGCAGCTAGATATACTGTCTCTATTATATTATGACAGAGCAGCTAGATCTACTGTCTCTATTATGTTTTGACAGCCCAGCTAGATATAGTGTCTCTATTATATTATGACAGACCAGCTAGATCTACTGTCTCTGTTATAATATGACAGACCAGCTAGATATAGGGTCTCTATTATATTATGAGAGACCAGCTAGATCTACTGTCTCTATTAAATTATGACATATCAGCTAGATCTGCTGTCTCTATTATATTATGACAGACCAGCTAGATCTACAGTCTCTATTGTATTATGACAGACCATATAGATCTACTGTCTCTATTATATTATGACTGACCAGCTAGATCTACTGTCTCTATGTCTCTATTATATTATGACAGACCAGCTAGATCTACTGTTTCTATTATATTATGACAGACCAGCTAGATCTATTGTCTCTAGTATATTGTGACAGACCAGCTTGAACTACTCTCCCTATTATATTATGAAAGACCAGCTAGATCTACTGTCTCTATTATATTATGACAAACCAGCTAGATCTACTGTCTCTATTATATTATGAAAGACCAGCTAGATCTACTGTCTCTATTATATTATGAAAGACCAGCTAGATCTACTGTCTCTATTATATTATGACAGACCAGCTAGATCTACTGTCTATATTATATTATGACAGACCGTCTAGTTCTACTGTCTCTATTATTTCATGACAGACCAGCTATACCGACTGTCTCTATTATATTCATGACAGACAACCAAGATCTACTGTCTCTATTATAATATGACAGACCAGCAAGATATACTGTCGCTATTACATTATGACATACCAGCTAGATCTACTGTCTCTTTTATATTATGACTGGCCAGCTAGATCTACTGTCTCTATTATATTATGACATACCAGCTAGATCTACTGTCTCTATTATATTCTGACAGACCAGCTAGATCTGCTGTCTCTATTCTATTATGACAGACCAGCTAGATCTACTGTCTCTATTATAATATGACAGACCAGCTAGATCTACTGGCTCTATTATATTATGATAGACCAGCTAGATCTACTGTCTCTATTATATTATGACAGAACAGCTAAATCTGCTGTCTCTATTATATTATGACAGACCAGCTAGATCTACTGTCTCTATTATATTATGACAGACCAGCTAGATCTATTGTCTCTATTACATTATGACAGACAAAATAGATCTACAGTCTCTATTGTATTATGACTGACCAGCTAGATCTACTGGCTCTATTACATTATGACATACCAGCTAGATCTACTGTCTCTATTATATTATGACAGACCAGCTAGATCTACTAACTCTATTATATTATGACTGACCAGCTAGATCTACTGTCTCTATTATATTCTGACAGAACAGCTAAATCTGCTGTCTCTATTATATTATGACAGACCAGCTAGATCTACTGTTTCTATTATATTATGACAGACCAGCTAGATCTACTGTCTCTATTATATTATGACAGACCAGCTAGATCTACTGTCTCTATTATATTATGACAGACCAGCTAGATCTATTGTCTCTATTATATTATGACAGACCAGCTAGATCTACTCTCCCTATTATATTATGAAAGACCAGCTAGATCTACTATCTCTATTATATTATGACAAACCAGCTAGATCTACTGTCTCTATTATTTCATGACAGACCATCTATACCGACTGTCTCTATTATTTTCATGACAGACGACCAAGATCTACTGTCTCTATTATATTATGACAGACCAGCTAGATCTACTGTTTCTATTATATTATGACAGACCAGCTAGATATACTGTCTCTATTATATTATGACAGACCAGCTAGATCTACTGTCTCTATTATATTATGACAGACCAGCTAGATCTACTTTTTCTATTATATTATGACAGACCAGCTAGATATACTGTCTCTATTATATTATGACAGACCAGCTAGATCTACTGTCTCTATTATATTATGACAGACCAGCTAGATCTATTGTCTCTAGTATATTGTGACAGACCAGCTAGAACTACTCTCAATATTATATTATGAAAGACCAGCTAGATCTACTGTCTCTATTATATTATGACAAACCAGCTAGATCTACTGTCTCTATTATATTATGAAAGACCAGCTAGATCTACTGTCTCTATTATATTATGACAACCCAGCTAGATCTACTGTCTCTATTAAATTATGACAGATCAGCTAGATCTGCTGTCTCTATTATATTATGACAGACCAGCTAGGTCTACAGTCTCTATTGTATTATGACAGACCATATAGATCTACTGTCTCTATTATATTATGACTGACCAGCTAGATCTACTGTCTCTATGTCTCTATTATATTATGACAGACCAGCTAGATCTACTGTCTCTATTACATTATGACATACCAGCTAGATCTACACTCTCTATTGTTTTATGACAGACCAACTAGATCTACTGTCTCTATTATATTATGAAAGACCAGCTAGATCTACTGTCTATATTATATTATGACAGACCGGCTAGTTCTACTGTCTCTATTATTTCATGACAGACCAGCTATCCCGACTGTCTCTATTATATTCATGACAGACAACCAAAATCTACTGTCTCTATTATAATATGACAGACCAGATAGATCTACTGTCTCTATTATATTCTGACAGACCAGCTAGATCTGCTGTCTCTATTATATTATGACAGACCAGCAAGATATACTGTCTCTATTATGATATGACAGACCGGCTAGATCTACTGGCTCTATTATGTTATGACAGACCAGCTAGATCTACTGGCTCTATTATATTATGACAGACCAGCTAGATCTTCTGTTTCTATTATATTATGACAGACCAGCTAGATATACTGTCTCTATTATATTATGACAGACCAGCTAGATCTACTGTCTCTATTATATTATGACAGACCAGCTAGATCTATTGTCTCTAGTATATTGTGACAGACCAGCTAGAACTACTCTCCCTATTATATTATGAAAGACCAGCTAGATCTACTGTCTCTATTATATTATGACAAACCAGCTAGATCTACTGTCTCTATTATATTATGAAAGACCATCTAGATCTACTGTCTCTATTATATTATGAAAGACCAGCTAGATCTACTGTCTCTATTATATTATGACAGACCAGCTAGATCTACTGTCTATATTATATTATGACAGACCGGCTAGTTCTACTGTCTCTATTATTTCATGACAGACCAGCTATACCGACTGTCTCTATTATATTCATGACAGACAACCAAGATCTACTGTCTCTATTATAATATGACAGACCAGCTAGATCTACTGTATCTCTTGTATTATGACAGACCAGATAGATCCACTGTCTCTATTATATTTTGACAGATCAGCTAGATCTACTGTCTCTATTATATTATGACAGAGCAGCTAGATATACTGTCTCTATTATATTATGACAGAGCAGCTAGATCTACTGTCTCTATTATGTTATGACAGCCCAGCTAGATATAGTGTCTCTATTATATTATGACAGACCAGCTAGATCTACTGTCTCTGTTATAATATGACAGACCAGCTAGATATAGGGTCTCTATTATATTATGAGAGACCAGCTAGATCTACTGTCTCTATTAAATTATGACAGATCAGCTAGATCTGCTGTCTCTATTATATTATGACAGACCAGCTAGATCTACAGTCTCTATTGTATTATGACAGACCATATAGATCTACTGTCTCTATTATATTATGACTGACCAGCTAGATCTACTGTCTCTATGTCTCTATTATATTATGACAGACCAGCTAGATCTACTGTTTCTATTATATTATGACAGACCAGCTAGATATACTGTCTCTATTATATTATGACAGACCAGCTAGATCTACTGTCTCTATTATATTATGACAGACCAGCTAGATCTATTGTCTCTAGTATATTGTGACAGACCAGCTAGAACTACTCTCCCTATTATATTATGAAAGACCAGCTAGATCTACTGTCTCTATTATATTATGACAAACCAGCTAGATCTACTGTCTCTATTATATTATGAAAGACCAGCTAGATCTACTGTCTCTATTATATTATGAAAGACCAGCTAGATCTACTGTCTCTATTATATTATGACAGACCAGCTAGATCTACTGTCTATATTATATTATGACAGACCGTCTAGTTCTACTGTCTCTATTATTTCATGACAGACCAGCTATACCGACTGTCTCTATTATATTCATGACAGACAACCAAGATCTACTGTCTCTATTATAATATGACAGACCAGCTAGATATACTGTCGCAATTACATTATGACATACCAGCTAGATCTACTGTCTCTTTTATATTATGACTGGCCAGCTAGATCTACTGTCTCTATTATATTATGACATACCAGCTAGATCTACTGTCTCTATTATATTCTGACAGACCAGCTAGATCTGCTGTCTCTATTCTATTATGACAGACCAGCTAGATCTACTGTCTCTATTATAATATGACAGACCAGCTAGATCTACTGGCTCTATTATATTATGATAGACCAGCTAGATCTACTGTCTCTATTATATTATGACAGAACAGCTAAATCTGCTGTCTCTATTATATTATGACAGACCAGCTAGATCTACTGTCTCTATTATATTATGACAGACCAGCTAGATCTATTGTCTCTATTACATTATGACAGACAAAATAGATCTACAGTCTCTATTGTATTATGACAGACCAGCTAGATCTACTGTCTCTATTATATTATGACTGACCAGCTAGATCTACTGGCTCTATTACATTATGACATACCAGCTAGATCTACTGTCTCTATTATATTATGACAGACCAGCTAGATCTACTAACTCTATTATATTATGACTGACCAGCTAGATCTACTGTCTCTATTATATTCTGACAGAACAGCTAAATCTGCTGTCTCTATTATATTATGACAGACCAGCTAGATCTACTGTTTCTATTATATTATGACAGACCAGCTAGATCTACTGTCTCTATTATATTATGACAGACCAGCTAGATCTACTGTCTCTATTATATTATGACAGACCAGCTAGATCTATTGTCTCTATTATATTATGACAGACCAGCTAGATCTACTCTCCCTATTATATTATGAAAGACCAGCTAGATCTACTATCTCTATTATATTATGACAAACCAGCTAGATCTACTGTCTCTATTATTTCATGACAGACCATCTATACCGACTGTCTCTATTATTTTCATGACAGACGACCAAGATCTACTGTCTCTATTATAATATGACAGACCAGCTAGATCTACTGTCTCTATTATATTATGACTGATCAGCTAGATCTACTGTCTCTATTATATTATGACAGAGCAGATAGATCTACATTCTCTATTATATTATTAAGGAGCAGCTAGATCTACTTTCTCTATTATATTATGACAGACCAGCTAGATCTACTCACCCTATAATATTATGAAAGACAAGCTAGATCTACAGTCTCTATTGTTTTATGACAGACCAGATAGATCTACTGTCTCTATTATATTATGACTGACCAGCTAGATCTACTGTCTCTATGTCTCTATTATATTATGACAGACCAGCTAGATCTACTGTCTCTATTACATTATGACATACCAGCTAGATCTACACTCTCTATTATATGATGACATACCAGCTAGATATACTGTCTCTATTGTAATATGACAGACCAGATAGATCTACTGTCTCTATTATATTCTGACAGATCAGCTAGATCTGCTGTCTCTATTATATTATGACAGACCAGCAAGATCTACTGTCTCTATTATAATATGACAGACCGGCTAGTTCTACTGTCTCTATTATGTTATGACAGACCAGCTAGATCTACTGGCTCTATTATATTATGACAGACCAGCTAGATCTACTGTCTCTATTATATTATGACAGACTAGCTAGATCTATTGTCTCTAGTATATTATGACAGACCAGCTAGAACTACTCTCCCTATTATATTATGAAAGACCAGCTAGAGGTATGAAAGACCAGCTAGATCTACTGTCTCTATTATATTATGACAGACCAGCTAGATCTGTTGTCTCTAGTCTATTATAACAGACCAGCTAGATCTACACTCCCTATTATATTATGAAAGACAAGCTAGATCTACTGTCTCTATTATATTATGACAAACCAGCTAGATCTACTGTCTCTATTATATTATGAAAGACCAGCTAGATCTACTGTCTATATTATATTATGACAGACCGGCTAGTTCTACTGTCTCTATTATTTCATGACAGACCAGCTATACCGACTGTCTCTATTATATTCATGACAGACAACCAAGATCTACTGTCTCTATTATATTCTGACAGACCAGCTAGATCTGCTGTCTCTATTATATTATGACAGACCAGCAAGATATACTGTCTCTATTATGATATGACAGACCGGCTAGATCTACTGTCTCTATTATGTTATGACAGACCAGCTAGATCTACTGGCTCTATTATATTATGACAGACCAGCTAGATCTACTGTTTCTATTGTATTATGACAGACCAGCTAGATATACTGTCTCTATTATATTATGACAGACCAGCTAGATCTACTGTCTCTATTATATTATGACAGACCAGCTAGATCTACTTTTTCTATTATATTATGAAAGACCAGCTAGATCTACTGTCTCTATTATATTATGACAAACCAGCTAGATCTACTGTCTCTATTAAATTATGACAGATCAGCTAGATCTGCTGTCTCTATTATATTATGACAGACCAGCTAGGTCTACAGTCTCTATTGTATAATGACAGACCATATAGATCTACTGTCTCTATTATATTATGACTGACCAGCTAGATCTACTGTCTCTATGTCTCTATTATATTATGACAGACCAGCTAGATCTACTGTCTCTATTACATTATGACAGACCAGCAAGATATACTGTCTCTATTATGATATGACAGACCGGCTAGATCTACTGTCTCTATTATGTTATGACAGACCAGATAGATCTACTGTCTCTATTATATTCTGACAGACCAGCTAGATCTGCTGTCTCTATTATATTATGACAGACCAGCAAGATATACTGTCTCTATTATGATATGACAGACCGGCTAGATCTACTGTCTCTATTATGTTATGACAGACCAGCTAGATCTACTGGCTCTATTATATTATGACAGACCAGCTAGATCTACTGTTTCTATTATATTATGACAGACCAGCTAGATATACTGTCTCTATTATATTATGACAGACCAGCTAGATCTACTGTCTCTATTATATTATGACAGACCAGCTAGATCTATTGTCTCTAGTATATTGTGACAGACCAGCTAGAACTACTCTCCCTATTATATTATGAAAGACCAGCTAGATCTACTGTCTCTATTATATTATGACAAACCAGCTAGATCTACTGTCTCTATTATATTATGAAAGACCAGCTAGATCTACTGTCTCTATTATATTATGAAAGACCAGCTAGATCTACTGTCTCTATTATATTATGACAGACCAGCTAGATCTACTGTCTATATTATATTATGACAGACCGGCTAGTTCTACTGTCTCTATTATTTCATGACAGACCAGCTATACCGACTGTCTCTATTATATTCATGACAGACAACCAAGATCTACTGTCTCTATTATAATATGACAGACCAGCTAGATCTACTGTATCTCTTGTATTATGACAGACCAGATAGATCCACTGTCTCTATTATATTTTGACAGATCAGCTAGATCTACTGTCTCTATTATATTATGACAGAGCAGCTAGATATACTGTCTCTATTATATTATGACAGAGCAGCTAGATCTACTGTCTCTATTATGTTATGACAGCCCAGCTAGATATAGTGTCTCTATTATATTATGACAGACCAGCTAGATCTACTGTCTCTGTTATAATATGACAGACCAGCTAGATATAGGGTCTCTATTATATTATGAGAGACCAGCTAGATCTACTGTCTCTATTAAATTATGACAGATCAGCTAGATCTGCTGTCTCTATTATATTATGACAGACCAGCTAGATCTACAGTCTCTATTGTATTATGACAGACCATATAGATCTACTGTCTCTATTATATTATGACTGACCAGCTAGATCTACTGTCTCTATGTCTCTATTATATTATGACAGACCAGCTAGATCTACTGTCTCTATTACATTATGACATACCAGCTAGATCTACACTCTCTATTGTATTATGACAGACCAACTAGATCTACTGTCTCTATTATATTCTGACAGACCAGCTAGATCTATTGTCTCTAGTATATTGTGACAGACCAGCTAGAACTACTCTCCCTATTATATTATGAAAGACCAGCTAGATCTACTGTCTATATTATATTATGACAAACCAGCTAGATCTACTGTCTCTATTATATTATGAAAGACCAGCTAGATCTACTGTCTCTATTATATTATGACAAACCAGCTAGATCTACTGTCTCTATTAAATTATGACAGATCAGCTAGATCTGCTGTCTCTATTATATTATGACAGACCAGCTAGGTCTACAGTCTCTATTGTATAATGACAGACCATATAGATCTACTGTCTCTATTATATTATGACAAACCAGCTAGATCTACTGTCTATATTATATTATGACAGACCGGCTAGTTCTACTGTCTCTATTATTTCATGACAGACCAGCTATACCGACTGTCTCTATTATATTCATGACAGACAACCAAAATCTACTGTCTCTATTATAATATGACAGACCAGATAGATCTACTGTCTCTATTATATTCTGACAGACCAGCTAGATCTGCTGTCTCTATTATATTATGACAGACCAGCAAGATATACTGTCTCTATTATGATATGACAGACCGGCTAGATCTACTGTCTCTATTATGTTATGACAGACCAGCTAGATCTACTGGCTCTATTATATTATGACAGACCAGCTAGATCTACTGTTTCTATTATATTATGACAGACCAGCTAGATATACTGTCTCTATTATATTATGACAGACCAGCTAGATCTACTGTCTCTATTATATTATGACAGACCAGCTAGATCTATTGTCTCTAGTATATTGTGACAGACCAGCTAGAACTACTCTCCCTATTATATTATGAAAGACCAGCTAGATCTACTGTCTCTATTATATTATGACAAACCAGCTAGATCTACTGTCTCTATTATATTATGAAAGACCAGCTAGATCTACTGTCTCTATTATATTATGAAAGACCAGCTAGATCTACTGTCTCTATTATATTATGACAGACCAGCTACATCTACTGTCTATATTATATTATGACAGACCGGCTAGTTCTACTGTCTCTATTATTTCATGACAGACCAGCTATACCGACTGTCTCTATTATATTCATGACAGACAACCAAGATCTACTGTCTCTATTATAATATGACGGACCAGCTAGATCTACTGTATCTCTTGTATTATGACAGACCAGATAGATCCACTGTCTCTATTATATTTTGACAGATCAGCTAGATCTACTGTCTCTATTATATTATGACAGAGCAGCTAGATATACTGTCTCTATTATATTATGACAGAGCAGCTAGATCTACTGTCTCTATTATGTTATGACAGACCAGCTAGATCTACTGTCTCTGTTATAATATGACAGACCAGCTAGATATAGGGTCTCTATTATATTATGAGAGACCAGCTAGATCTACTGTCTCTATTAAATTATGACAGATCAGCTAGATCTGCTGTCTCTATTATATTATGACAGACCAGCTAGATCTACAGTCTCTATTGTATTATGACAGACCATATAGATCTACTGTCTCTATTATATTATGACTGACCAGCTAGATCTACTGTCTCTATGTCTCTATTATATTATGACAGACCAGCTAGATCTACTGTCTCTATTACATTATGACATACCAGCTAGATCTACACTCTCTATTGTATTATGACAGACCAACTAGATCTACTGTCTCTATTATATTCTGACAGACCAGCTAGATCTACTGTCTCTATTATAATATGACAGACCAGCTAGATCTACTGGCTCTATTATATTATGATAGACCAGCTAGATCTACTGTCTCTATTATATTATGACAAACCAGCTAGATCTACTGTCTCTATTATATTATGACAAACCAGCTAGATCTACTGTCTCTATTATATTATGACAGAGCAGCTAGATCTACGGTCTCTATTATATTATGACAGAGCAGCTAGATCTACTGTCTCTATTATATTATGACAGACCAGCTAGATATAGTGTCTCTATTATATTATGACAGACCAGCTAGATCCACTGTCTCTATTATAATATGACAGACCAGCTAGATATTGTGTGTCTATTATATTATGACAGACCAGCTAGATATAGTGTCTCTATTAAATTATGACAGACCAGCTAGATCTGCTGTCTCTATTATATTATGACAGACCAGCTAGATCTGCTGTCTCTATTATATTATGACAGAACAGCTGGATCTACAGTCTCTATTATAATATGACAGACAAGCTAGATCTTCTCTATTATATTATGACAGACCAGCTAGATCTACTTTCTCTATTATATTATGACAAACCAGCTAGATCTACTCACCCTATAATATTATGAACGACAAGCTATATCTACAGTCTCTATTGTATTATGACATACCAGCTAGATCTAATTTCTCTATTATATTCTGACAGACCAGCTAGATCTGCTGTCTCTATTATATTATGACAGACCAGAAAGATCTACTGTCTCTATTATAATATGACAGACCGGCTATATCTACTGTCTCTATTATATTATGACAGACCAGCTAGATCTACTGTCTCTATTGTAATATGACAGACCAGATCTACTGTCTCTATTATATTCTGAAAGACCAGCTAGATCTGCTGTCTCTATTATATTATGACAGACCAGCAAGATCTACTGTCTCTATTATAATATGACAGACCGGCTAGTTCTACTGTCTCTATTATGTTATGACAGACCAGCTAGATCTACTTGCTCTATTATATTATGACAGACCAGCTAGATCTACTGTTTCTATTATATTATGACAGACCAGCTAGATATACTGTCTCTATTATATTATGACAGACCAGCTAGATCTACTGTCTCTATTATATTATGACAGACCAGCTAGATCTATTGTCTCTAGTATATTATGATAGACCAGCTAGAACTACTCTCCCTATTATATTATGAAAGACCAGCTAGATCTACTGTCTATATTATATTATGGCAAACCAGCTAAATCTACTGTCTTTATTATATTTTGAAAGACCAGCTAGATCTACTGTCTCTATTATATTATGACAGACCAGCTAGATCTATTGTCTCTAGTCTATTATGACAGACCAGCTAGATCTACTCTCCCTATTATATTATGAAAGACAAGCTAGATCTACTGTCTCTATTATATTATGACAAACCAGCTAGATCTACTGTCTATATTATTTCATGACAGACCAGCTATACCGACTGTCTCTATTATATTCATGACAGGCGACCAAGATCTACTGTCTCTGTTATAACATGACAGACCAGCTAGATCTACTGTATCTATTGTATTATGACAGACCAGATAGATCTACAGTCTCTATTGTATTATGACAGACCATATAGATATACTGTCTCTATTATATTATGACTGACCAGCTAGATCTACTGTCTCTATGTCTCTATTATATTATGACAGACCAACTAGATCTACTGTCTCTATTGTATTACGACAGACCAGATAGATCTACTGTCTTTATTATATTATGACTGACCAGCTAGATCTACTCACCTTATACTATTATGAAAGACCAGCTAGATCTACAGTCTCTATAGTATTATGACAGACCAGATAGATCTACTGTTTCTATTATATTATGACAGACCAGCTAGATATACTGTCACTTTTATATTATGACTGGCCAGCTAGATCTACTGTCTCTATTATATTATGACATACCAGCTAGATCTACTGTCTCTATTATATTCTGACAGAACAGCTAGATCTGCTGTCTCTATTCTATTATGACAGACCAGCAAGATCTAGTGTCTCTATTATAATATGACAGACCAGCTAGATCTACTGGCTCTATTATATTATGACAGACCAGCTAGATCTACTGTCTCTATTATATTATGACAGACCAGCTAGATCTACTGTCTCTATTATATTATGACAGACCAGCTAGATCTACTGTCTCTATTATATTATGACAGACCAGCTAGAACTACTCTCCCTATTATATTATGAAAGACCAGCTAGATCTACTGTCTATATTATATTATGACAAACCAGCTAGATCTACTGTCTCTATTATATTTTGAAAGACCAGCTAGATCTACTCTCCCTATTATATTATGAAAGACAAGCTAGATCTACTGTCTCTATTATATTATGACAAACCAGCTAGATCTACTGTCTCTATTATATTATGAAAGACCAGCTAGATCTACTGTCTATATTATATTATGAAAGACCGGCTAGTTCTACTGTCTCTATTATTTCATGACAGACCAGCTATACCGACTGTCTCTATTATATTCATGACAGGCGACCAAGATCTACTGTCTCTATTATAATATGACAGACCAGCTAGATCTACTGTATCTATTGTATTATGACTGACCAGATAGATCTACAGTCTCTATTGTATTATGACAGACCATATAGATCTACTGTCTCTATTATATTATGACTGACCAGCTAGATCTACTGTCTCTATGTCTCTATTATATTATGACAGACCAGCTAGATCTATTGTCTCTAGTCTATTATGACAGACCAGCTAGATCTACTCTCCCTATTATATTATGAAAGACAAGCTAGATCTACTGTCTCTATTATATTATGACAAACCAGCTAGATCTACTGTCTATATTATATTATGACAGACCGGCTAGTTCTACTGTCTCTATTATTTCATGACAGACCTGCTATACCGACTGTCTCTATTATATTCATGACAGGCGACCAAGATCTACTGTCTATATTATAATATGACAGACCAGCTAGATCTACTGTATCTATTGTATTATGACAGACCAGATAGATCTACAGTCTCTATTGTATTATGACAGACCATATAGATCTAATGTCTCTATTATATTCTGACAGACCAGCTAGATCTGCTGTCTCTATTATATTATGACAGACCAGCTAGATATAGTGTCTCTATTATATTATGATAGACCAGCTAGATCTACTGTCTCTATTATATTATGACAAACCAGCTAGATCTACTGTCTCTATTATATTATGACAAACCAGCTAGATCTACTGTCTCTATTATATTATGACAGAGCAGCTAGATCTACGGTCTCTATTATATTATGACAGAGCAGCTAGATCTACTGTCTCTATTATATTATGACAGACCAGCTAGATATAGTGTCTCTATTATATTATGACAGACCAGCTAGATCCACTGTCTCTATTATAATATGACAGACCAGCTAGATATTGTGTGTCTATTATATTATGACAGACCAGCTAGATATAGTGTCTCTATTAAATTATGACAGACCAGCTAGATCTGCTGTCTCTATTATATTATGACAGACCAGCTAGATCTGCTGTCTCTATTATATTATGACAGAACAGCTGGATCTACAGTCTCTATTATAATATGACAGACAAGCTAGATCTTCTCTATTATATTATGACAGACCAGCTAGATCTACTTTCTCTATTATATTATGACAAACCAGCTAGATCTACTCACCCTATAATATTATGAACGACAAGCTATATCTACAGTCTCTATTGTATTATGACATACCAGCTAGATCTAATTTCTCTATTATATTCTGACAGACCAGCTAGATCTGCTGTCTCTATTATATTATGACAGACCAGAAAGATCTACTGTCTCTATTATAATATGACAGACCGGCTATATCTACTGTCTCTATTATATTATGACAGACCAGCTAGATCTACTGTCTCTATTGTAATATGACAGACCAGATCTACTGTCTCTATTATATTCTGAAAGACCAGCTAGATCTGCTGTCTCTATTATATTATGACAGACCAGCAAGATCTACTGTCTCTATTATAATATGACAGACCGGCTAGTTCTACTGTCTCTATTATGTTATGACAGACCAGCTAGATCTACTTGCTCTATTATATTATGACAGACCAGCTAGATCTACTGTTTCTATTATATTATGACAGACCAGCTAGATATACTGTCTCTATTATATTATGACAGACCAGCTAGATCTACTGTCTCTATTATATCAAGACAGACCAGCTAGATCTATTGTCTCTAGTATATTATGATAGACCAGCTAGAACTACTCTCCCTATTATATTATGAAAGACCAGCTAGATCTACTGTCTATATTATATTATGGCAAACCAGCTAGATCTACTGTCTTTATTATATTTTGAAAGACCAGCTAGATCTACTGTCTCTATTATATTATGACAGACCAGCTAGATCTATTGTCTCTAGTCTATTATGACAGACCAGCTAGATCTACTCTCCCTATTATATTATGAAAGACAAGCTAGATCTACTGTCTCTATTATATTATGACAAACCAGCTAGATCTACTGTCTATATTATTTCATGACAGACCAGCTATACCGACTGTCTCTATTATATTCATGACAGGCGACCAAGATCTCCTGTCTCTGTTATAACATGACAGACCAGCTAGATCTACTGTATCTATTGTATTATGACAGACCAGATAGATCTACAGTCTCTATTGTATTATGACAGACCATATAGATATACTGTCTCTATTATATTATGACTGACCAGCTAGATCTACTGTCTCTATGTCTCTATTATATTATGACAGACCAACTAGATCTACTGTCTCTATTGTATTACGACAGACCAGATAGATCTACTGTCTTTATTATATTATGACTGACCAGCTAGATCTACTCACCTTATACTATTATGAAAGACCAGCTAGATCTACAGTCTCTATAGTATTATGACAGACCAGATAGATCTACTGTTTCTATTATATTATGACAGACCAGCTAGATATACTGTCACTTTTATATTATGACTGGCCAGCTAGATCTACTGTCTCTATTATATTATGACATACCAGCTAGATCTACTGTCTCTATTATATTCTGACAGACCAGCTAGATCTGCTGTCTCTATTCTATTATGACAGACCAGCAAGATCTAGTGTCTCTATTATAATATGACAGACCAGCTAGATCTACTGGCTCTATTATATTATGACAGACCAGCTAGATCTACTGTCTCTATTATATTATGACAGACCAGCTAGATCTACTGTCTCTATTATATTATGACAGACCAGCTAGATCTACTGTCTCTATTATATTATGACAGACCAGCTAGAACTACTCTCCCTATTATATTATGAAAGACCAGCTAGATCTACTGTCTATATTATATTATGACAAACCAGCTAGATCTACTGTCTCTATTATATTTTGAAAGACCAGCTAGATCTACTCTCCCTATTATATTATGAAAGACAAGCTAGATCTACTGTCTCTATTATATTATGACAAACCAGCTAGATCTACTGTCTCTATTATATTATGAAAGACCAGCTAGATCTACTGTCTATATTATATTATGAAAGACCGGCTAGTTCTACTGTCTCTATTATTTCATGACAGACCAGCTATACCGACTGTCTCTATTATATTCATGACAGGCGACCAAGATCTACTGTCTCTATTATAATATGACAGACCAGCTAGATCTACTGTATCTATTGTATTATGACTGACCAGATAGATCTACAGTCTCTATTGTATTATGACAGACCATATAGATCTACTGTCTCTATTATATTATGACTGACCAGCTAGATCTACTGTCTCTATGTCTCTATTATATTATGACAGACCAGCTAGATCTATTGTCTCTAGTCTATTATGACAGACCAGCTAGATCTACTCTCCCTATTATATTATGAAAGACAAGCTAGATCTACTGTCTCTATTATATTATGACAAACCAGCTAGATCTACTGTCTATATTATATTATGACAGACCGGCTAGTTCTACTGTCTCTATTATTTCATGACAGACCTGCTATACCGACTGTCTCTATTATATTCATGACAGGCGACCAAGATCTACTGTCTATATTATAATATGACAGACCAGCTAGATCTACTGTATCTATTGTATTATGACAGACCAGATAGATCTACAGTCTCTATTGTATTATGACAGACCATATAGATCTAATGTCTCTATTATATTATGACTGACCAGCTAGATCTACTGTCTCTATTATATTATGAAAGACCAGCTAGATCTACTGTCTCTATTATATTATGACAGACCAGCTAGATCTACTGTCTATATTATATTATGACAGACCGGCTAGTTCTACTGTCTCTATTATTTCATGACAGACCAGCTATACCGACTGTCTCTATTATATTCATGACAGACAACCAAGATCTACTGTCTCTATTATAATATGACAGACCAGCTAGATCTACTGTATCTCTTGTATTATGACAGACCAGATAGATCCACTGTCTCTATTATATTTTGACAGATCAGCTAGATCTACTGTCTCTATTATATTATGACAGAGCAGCTAGATATACTGTCTCTATTATATTATGACAGAGCAGCTAGATCTACTGTCTCTATTATGTTATGACAGACCAGCTAGATCTACTGTCTCTGTTATAATATGACAGACCAGCTAGATATAGGGTCTCTATTATATTATGAGAGACCAGCTAGATCTACTGTCTCTATTAAATTATGACAGATCAGCTAGATCTGCTGTCTCTATTATATTATGACAGACCAGCTAGATCTACAGTCTCTATTGTATTATGACAGACCATATAGATCTACTGTCTCTATTATATTATGACTGACCAGCTAGATCTACTGTCTCTATGTCTCTATTATATTATGACAGACCAGCTAGATCTACTGTCTCTATTACATTATGACATACCAGCTAGATCTACACTCTCTATTGTATTATGACAGACCAACTAGATCTACTGTCTCTATTATATTCTGACAGATCAGCTAGATCTGCTGTCTCTATTCTATCATGACAGACCAGCTAGATCTACTGTCTCTATTATAATATGACAGACCAGCTAGATCTACTGGCTCTATTATATTATGATAGACCAGCTAGATCTACTGTCTCTATTATATTATGACAAACCAGCTAGATCTACTGTCTCTATTATATTATGACAAACCAGCTAGATCTACTGTCTCTATTATATTATGACAGACCAGCTAGATCTACTGTCTATATTATATTATGACAGACCGGCTAGTTCTACTGTCTCTATTATTTCATGACAGACCAGCTATACCGACTGTCTCTATTATATTCATGACAAACCAGCTAGATCTACTGTCTCTATTATATTATGACAGAGCAGCTAGATCTACGGTCTCTATTATATTATGACAGAGCAGCTAGATCTACTGTCTCTATTATATTATGACAGACCAGCTAGATATAGTGTCTCTATTATATTATGACAGACCAGCTAGATCCACTGTCTCTATTATAATATGACAGACCAGCTAGATATTGTGTGTCTATTATATTATGACAGACCAGCTAGATATAGTGTCTCTATTAAATTATGACAGACCAGCTAGATCTGCTGTCTCTATTATATTATGACAGACCAGCTAGATCTGCTGTCTCTATTATATTATGACAGAACAGCTGGATCTACAGTCTCTATTATAATATGACAGACAAGCTAGATCTTCTCTATTATATTATGACAGACCAGCTAGATCTACTTTCTCTATTATATTATGACAAACCAGCTAGATCTACTCACCCTATAATATTATGAACGACAAGCTATATCTACAGTCTCTATTGTATTATGACATACCAGCTAGATCTAATTTCTCTATTATATTCTGACAGACCAGCTAGATCTGCTGTCTCTATTATATTATGACAGACCAGAAAGATCTACTGTCTCTATTATAATATGACAGACCGGCTATATCTACTGTCTCTATTATATTATGACAGACCAGCTAGATCTACTGTCTCTATTGTAATATGACAGACCAGATAGATCTACTGTCTCTATTATATTCTGAAAAGACCAGCTAGATCTGCTGTCTCTATTATATTATGACAGACCAGCAAGATCTACTGTCTCTATTATAATATGACAGACCGGCTAGTTCTACTGTCTCTATTATGTTATGACAGACCAGCTAGATCTACTTGCTCTATTATATTATGACAGACCAGCTAGATCTACTGTCTCTATTATATTATGACAGACCAGCTAGATATACTGTCTCTATTATATTATGACAGACCAGCTAGATCTACTGTCTATATTATATTATGACAGACCGGCTAGTTCTACTGTCTCTATTATTTCATGACAGACCAGCTATACCGACTGTCTCTATTATATTCATGACAGACAACCAAGATCTACTGTCTCTATTATAATATGACAGACCAGCTAGATCTACTGTATCTCTTGTATTATGACAGACCAGATAGATCCACTGTCTCTATTATATTTTGACAGATCAGCTAGATCTACTGTCTCTATTATATTATGACAGAGCAGCTAGATATACTGTCTCTATTATATTATGACAGAGCAGCTAGATCTACTGTCTCTATTATGTTATGACAGACCAGCTAGATCTACTGTCTCTGTTATAATATGACAGACCAGCTAGATATAGGGTCTCTATTATATTATGAGAGACCAGCTAGATCTACTGTCTCTATTAAATTATGACAGATCAGCTAGATCTGCTGTCTCTATTATATTATGACAGACCAGCTAGATCTACAGTCTCTATTGTATTATGACAGACCATATAGATCTACTGTCTCTATTATATTATGACTGACCAGCTAGATCTACTGTCTCTATGTCTCTATTATATTATGACAGACCAGCTAGATCTACTGTCTCTATTACATTATGACATACCAGCTAGATCTACACTCTCTATTGTATTATGACAGACCAACTAGATCTACTGTCTCTATTATATTCTGACAGATCAGCTAGATCTGCTGTCTCTATTCTATCATGACAGACCAGCTAGATCTACTGTCTCTATTATAATATGACAGACCAGCTAGATCTACTGGCTCTATTATATTATGATAGACCAGCTAGATCTACTGTCTCTATTATATTATGACAAACCAGCTAGATCTACTGTCTCTATTATATTATGACAAACCAGCTAGATCTACTGTCTCTATTATATTATGACAGACCAGCTAGATCTACTGTCTATATTATATTATGACAGACCGGCTAGTTCTACTGTCTCTATTATTTCATGACAGACCAGCTATACCGACTGTCTCTATTATATTCATGACAGACAACCAAGATCTACTGTCTCTATTATAATATGACAGACCAGCTAGATCTACTGTATCTCTTGTATTATGACAGACCAGATAGATCCACTGTCTCTATTATATTTTGACAGATCAGCTAGATCTACTGTCTCTATTATATTATGACAGAGCAGCTAGATATACTGTCTCTATTATATTATGACAGAGCAGCTAGATCTACTGTCTCTATTATGTTATGACAGACCAGCTAGATCTACTGTCTCTGTTATAATATGACAGACCAGCTAGATATAGGGTCTCTATTATATTATGAGAGACCAGCTAGATCTACTGTCTCTATTAAATTATGACAGATCAGCTAGATCTGCTGTCTCTATTATATTATGACAGACCAGCTAGATCTACAGTCTCTATTGTATTATGACAGACCATATAGATCTACTGTCTCTATTATATTATGACTGACCAGCTAGATCTACTGTCTCTATGTCTCTATTATATTATGACAGACCAGCTAGATCTACTGTCTCTATTACATTATGACATACCAGCTAGATCTACACTCTCTATTGTATTATGACAGACCAACTAGATCTACTGTCTCTATTATATTCTGACAGACCAGCTAGATCTGCTGTCTCTATTCTATCATGACAGACCAGCTAGATCTACTGTCTCTATTATAATATGACAGACCAGCTAGATCTACTGGCTCTATTATATTATGATAGACCAGCTAGATCTACTGTCTCTATTATATTATGACAAACCAGCTAGATCTACTGTCTCTATTATATTATGACAAACCAGCTAGATCTACTGTCTCTATTATATTATGACAGAGCAGCTAGATCTACGGTCTCTATTATATTATGACAGAGCAGCTAGATCTACTGTCTCTATTATATTATGACAGACCAGCTAGATATAGTGTCTCTATTATATTATGACAGACCAGCTAGATCCACTGTCTCTATTATAATATGACAGACCAGCTAGATATTGTGTGTCTATTATATTATGACAGACCAGCTAGATATAGTGTCTCTATTAAATTATGACAGACCAGCTAGATCTGCTGTCTCTATTATATTATGACAGACCAGCTAGATCTGCTGTCTCTATTATATTATGACAGAACAGCTGGATCTACAGTCTCTATTATAATATGACAGACAAGCTAGATCTTCTCTATTATATTATGACAGACCAGCTAGATCTACTTTCTCTATTATATTATGACAAACCAGCTAGATCTACTCACCCTATAATATTATGAACGACAAGCTATATCTACAGTCTCTATTGTATTATGACATACCAGCTAGATCTAATTTCTCTATTATATTCTGACAGACCAGCTAGATCTGCTGTCTCTATTATATTATGACAGACCAGAAAGATCTACTGTCTCTATTATAATATGACAGACCGGCTATATCTACTGTCTCTATTATATTATGACAGACCAGCTAGATCTACTGTCTCTATTGTAATATGACAGACCAGATAGATCTACTGTCTCTATTATATTCTGAAAGACCAGCTAGATCTGCTGTCTCTATTATATTATGACAGACCAGCAAGATCTACTGTCTCTATTATAATATGACAGACCGGCTAGTTCTACTGTCTCTATTATGTTATGACAGACCAGCTAGATCTACTTGCTCTATTATATTATGACAGACCAGCTAGATCTACTGTTTCTATTATATTATGACAGACCAGCTAGATATACTGTCTCTATTATATTATGACAGACCAGCTAGATCTACTGTCTCTATTATATTATGACAGACCAGCTAGATCTATTGTCTCTAGTATATTATGATAGACCAGCTAGAACTACTCTCCCTATTATATTATGAAAGACCAGCTAGATCTACTGTCTATATTATATTATGGCAAACCAGCTAGATCTACTGTCTTTATTATATTTTGAAAGACCAGCTAGATCTACTGTCTCTATTATATTATGACAGACCAGCTAGATCTATTGTCTCTAGTCTATTATGACAGACCAGCTAGATCTACTCTCCCTATTATATTATGAAAGACAAGCTAGATCTACTGTCTCTATTATATTATGACAAACCAGCTAGATCTACTGTCTCTATTATATTATGAAAGACCAGCTAGATCTACTGTCTATATTATTTCATGACAGACCAGCTATACCGACTGTCTCTATTATATTCATGACAGGCGACCAAGATCTACTGTCTCTGTTATAACATGACAGACCAGCTAGATCTACTGTATCTATTGTATTATGACAGACCAGATAGATCTACAGTCTCTATTGTATTATGACAGACCATATAGATATACTGTCTCTATTATATTATGACTGACCAGCTAGATCTACTGTCTCTATGTCTCTATTATATTATGACAGACCAACTAGATCTACTGTCTCTATTGTATTACGACAGACCAGATAGATCTACTGTCTTTATTATATTATGACTGACCAGCTAGATCTACTCACCTTATACTATTATGAAAGACCAGCTAGATCTACAGTCTCTATAGTATTATGACAGACCAGATAGATCTACTGTTTCTATTATATTATGACAGACCAGCTAGATATACTGTCACTTTTATATTATGACTGGCCAGCTAGATCTACTGTCTCTATTGTATTATGACATACCAGCTAGATCTACTGTCTCTATTATATTCTGACAGACCAGCTAGATCTGCTGTCTCTATTCTATTATGACAGACCAGCAAGATCTAGTGTCTCTATTATAATATGACAGACCAGCTAGATCTACTGGCTCTATTATATTATGACAGACCAGCTAGATCTGCTGTTTCAATTATATTATGACAGACCAGCTAGATCTACTGTCTCTATTATATTATGACAGACCAGCTAGATCTACTGTCTCTATTATATTATGACAGACCAGCTAGAACTACTCTCCCTATTATATTATGAAAGACCAGCTAGATCTACTGTCTATATTATATTATGACAAACCAGCTAGATCTACTGTCTCTATTATATTTTGAAAGACCAGCTAGATCTACTCTCCCTATTATATTATGAAAGACAAGCTAGATCTACTGTCTCTATTATATTATGACAAACCAGCTAGATCTACTGTCTCTATTATATTATGAAAGACCAGCTAGATCTACTGTCTATATTATATTATGAAAGACCGGCTAGTTCTACTGTCTCTATTATTTCATGACAGACCAGCTATACCGACTGTCTCTATTATATTCATGACAGGCGACCAAGATCTACTGTCTCTATTATAATATGACAGACCAGCTAGATCTACTGTATCTATTGTATTATGACTGACCAGATAGATCTACAGTCTCTATTGTATTATGACAGACCATATAGATCTACTGTCTCTATTATATTATGACTGACCAGCTAGATCTACTGTCTCTATGTCTCTATTATATTATGACAGACCAGCTAGATCTACTGTTTCTATTATATTATGACAGACCAGCTAGATATACTGTCACTATTACATTATGACATACCAGCTAGATCTACGGTCTCTTTTATATTATGACTGGCCAGCTAGATCTACTGTCTCTATTATATTATGACATACCAGCTAGATCTACTGTCTCTATTATATTCTGACAGACCAGCTAGATCTGCTGTCTCTATTCTATTATGACAGACCAGCAAGATCGAGTGTCTCTATTATAATATGACAGACCAGCTAGATCTACTGGCTCTATTATATTATGACAGACCAGCTAGATCTGCTGTTTCAATTATATTATGACAGACCAGCTAGATCTACTGTCTCTATTATATTATGACAGACCAGCTAGATCTACTGTCTCTATTATATTATGACAAACCAGCTAGAACTACTCTCCCTATTATATTATGAAAGACCAGCTAGATCTACTGTCTATATTATATTATGACAAACCAGCTAGATCTACTGTCTCTATTATATTTTGAAAGACCAGCTAGATCTACTGTCTCTATTATATTATGACAGACCAGCTAGATCTATTGTCTCTAGTCTATTATGACAGACCAGCTAGATCTACTCTCCCTATTATATTATGAAAGACAAGCTAGATCTACTGTCTCTATTATATTATGACAAACCAGCTAGATCTACTGTCTATATTATATTATGACAGACCGGCTAGTTCTACTGTCTCTATTATTTCATGACAGACCTGCTATACCGACTGTCTCTATTATATTCATGACAGGCGACCAAGATCTACTGTCTCTATTATAATATGACAGACCAGCTAGATCTACTGTATCTATTGTATTATGACAGACCAGATAGATCTACAGTCTCTATTGTATTATGACAGACCATATAGATCTAATGTCTCTATTATATTATGACTGACCAGCTAGATCTACTGTCTCTATGTCTCTATTATATTATGACAGACCAGCTAGATCTACTGTCTCTATTGCATTATGACATACCAGCTAGATCTACACTCTCTATTGTATTATGACAGACCAACTAGATCTACTGTCTCTATTGTATTACGACAGACCAGATAGATCTACTGTCTTTATTATATTATGACAGACCAGCTAGATCTACTCACCCTATAATATTATGAAAGACCAGCTAGATCTACAGTCTCTATAGTATTATGACAGACCAGATAGATCTACTGTTTCTATTTTATTATGACAGACCAGCTAGATATACAGTCACTATTACATTATGACATACCAGCTAGATCTACTGTCTCTTTTATATTATGACTGGCCAGCTAGATCTACTGTCTCTATTATATTATGACATACCAGCTAGATCTACTGTCTCTATTATATTCTGACAGACCAGCTAGATCTGCTGTCTCTATTCTATTATGACAGACCAGCAAGATCGAGTGTCTCTATTATAATATGACAGACCAGCTAGATCTACTGGCTCTATTATATTATGACAGACCAGCTAGATCTGCTGTTTCAATTATATTATGACAGACCAGCTAGATCTACTGTCTCTATTATATTATGACAGACCAGCTAGATCTACTGTCTCTATTATATTATGACAAACCAGCTAGATCTATTGTATCTAGTATATTATGACAGACCAGCTAGATCTACTCTCCCTATTATATTATGAAAGACCAGCTAGATCTACTGTCTCTATTATATTATGACAAACCAGCTAGATCTACTGTCTCTATTATATTATGAAAGACCAGCTAGATCTACTGTCTCTATTATATTATGACAGCCCAGATAGATATAGTGTCTCTATTATATTATGACAGACCAGCTAGATCTACTGTCTCTGTTATAATATGACAGACCAGCTAGATATAGTGTCTCTATTATATTATGAGAGACCAGCTAGATCTACTGTCTCTATTATATTATGACAGACCAGCTAGATCTTCTGTCTCTATTATATTATGACAGACCAGCTAGATCTACAGTCTCTATTGTATTATGACAGACCATATAGATATACTGTCTCTATTATATTATGACTGACCAGCTAGATCTACTGTCTCTATGTCTCTATTATATTATGACAGACCAGCTAGATCTACTGTCTCTATTACATTATGACATACCAGCTAGATCTACACTCTCTATTGTATTATGACAGACCAACTAGATCTACTGTCTCTATTGTATTACGACAGACCAGATAGATCTACTGTCTTTATTATATTATGACTGACCAGCTAGATCTACTCACCCTATAATATTATGAAAGACCAGCTAGATCTACAGTCTCTATAGCATTATGACAGACCAGCTAGATATACTGTCACTATTACATTATGACATACCAGCTAGATCTACTGTCTCTTTTATATTATGACTGGCAAGCTAGATCTACTGTCTCTATTATATTATGACATACCAGCTAGATCTACACTCTCTATTGTATTATGACAGACCAACTAGATCTACTGTCTCTATTGTATTACGACAGACCAGATAGATCTACTGTCTTTATTATATTATGACTGACCAGCTAGATCTACTCACCCTATAATATCATGAAAGACCAGCTAGATCTACAGTCTCTATAGCATTATGACAGACCAGCTAGATATACTTTCACTATTACATTATGACATACCAGCTAGATCTACTGTCTCTTTTATATTATGACTGGCCAGCTAGATCTACTGTCTCTATTATATTATGACATACCAGCTAGATCTACTGTCTCTATTATATTCTGACAGACCAGCTAGATCTGCTGTCTCTATTCTATTATGACAGACCAGCAAGATCTACTGTCTCTATTATAATATGACAGACCAGCTAGATCTACTGGCTCTATTATATTATGACAGACCAGCTAGATCTACTGTCTCTATTATATTATGACAGACCAGCTAGATCTATTGTCTCTATTATATTATGACAAACCAGCTAGATCTACTGTCTCTATTATATTATGAAAGACCAGCTAGATCTACTGTCTTTATTATATTATGACTGACCAGCTAGATCTACTCACCCTATAATATTATGAAAGACCAGCTAGATCTACAGTCTCTATAGTATTATGACAGACCAGATAGATCTACTGTTTCTATTATATTATGACAGACCAGCTAGATATACTGTCACTATTACATTATGACATACCAGCTAGATCTACTGTCTCTTTTATATTATGACTGGCCAGCTAGATCTACTGTCTCTATTATATTATGACAAACCAGCTAGATCTACTGTCTCTATTATATTCTGACAGACCAGCTAGATCTGCTGTCTCTATTCTATTATGACAGACCAGCAAGATCTACTGTCTCTATTATAATATGACAGACCAGCTAGATCTACTGGCTCTATTATATTATGACAGACCAGCTAGATCTGCTGTTTCAATTATATTATGACAGACCAGCTAGATCTACTGTCTCTATTATATTATGACAGACCAGATAGATCTACTGTCTCTATTATATTATGACAGACTAGCTAGATCTATTGTCTCTAGTATATTATGACAGACCAGCTAGATCTACTCTCCCTATTATATTATGAAAGACCAGCTAGATCTACTGTCTCTATTATATTATGACAAACCAGCTAGATCTACTGTCTCTATTATATTATGAAAGACCAGCTAGATCTACTGTCTCTATTATATTATGACAGCCCAGCTAGATATAGTGTCTCTATTATATTATGACAGACCAGCTAGATCTACTGTCTCTGTTATAATATGACAGACCAGCTAGATATAGTGTCTCTATTATATTATGAGAGACCAGCTAGATCTACTGTCTCTATTAAATTATGACAGATCAGCTAGATCTGCTGTCTCTATTATATTATTACAGACCAGCTAGATCTACAGTCTCTATTGTATTATGACAGACCATATAGATCTACTGTCTCTATTATATTATGACTGACCAGCTAGATCTACTGTCTCTATGTCTCTGTTATATTATGACAGACCAGCTAGATCTACTGTCTCTATTACATTATGACATACCAGCTAGATCTACACTCTCTATTGTATTATGACAGAACAACTAGATCTACTGTCTCTTTTATATTATGACTGGCCAGCTAGATCTACTGTCTCTATTATATTATGACATACCAGCTAGATCTACTGTCTCTATTATATTCTGACAGACCAGCTAGATCTGCTGTCTCTATTCTATTATGACAGACCAGCAAGATCTACTGTCTCTATTATATTATGACAGACCAGCTAGATCTACTGTTTCAATTATATTATGACAGACCAGCTAGATCTACTCTCCCTATTATATTATGAAAGACCAGCTAGATCTACTGTCTCTATTATATTATGACAAACCAGCTAGATCTACTGTCTCTATTATATTATGAAAGACCAGCTAGATCTACTGTCTCTATTATATTATGACAGACCAGCTAGATCTACTTTCCCTATTATATTATGAAAGACCAGCTAGATCTACTGTCTCTATTATATTATGACAAACCAGCTAGATCTACTGTCTCTATTATATTATGACAGAGCAGCTAGATCTACTGTCTCTATTATATTATGACAGACCAGCTAGATATAGTGTCTCTATTATATTATGACAGACCAGATAGATCCACTGTCTCTATTATAATATGACAGACCAGCTAGATATTGTGTGTCTATTATATTATGACAGACCAGCTAGATATAGTGTCTCTATTAAATTATGACAGACCAGCTAGATCTGCTGTCTCTATTATATTATGAAAGACCAGCTAGATCTGCTGTCTCTATTATATTATGACAGAACAGCTGGATCTACAGTCTCTATTATAATATGACAGACAAGCTAGATCTTCTCTATTATATTATGACAGACCAGCTAGCTCTGCTGTCTCTATTATATTATGACAGAACAGCTGGATCTACAGTCTCTATTATAATATGACAGACAAGCTAGATCTTCTCTATTATATTATGACAGACCAGCTAGATCTACTTTCTCTATTATATTATGACAGACCAGCTAGATCTACTCACCCTATAATATTATGAAAGACAAGCTAGATCTACAGTCTCTATTGTATTATGACATACCAGCTAGATCTACTGTCTCTATTATATTATGACATACCAGCTAGATCTACTGTCTCTATTGTAATATGACAGACCAGATAGATCTACTGTCTCTATTATATTCTGAAAGACCAGCTAGATCTGCTGTCTCTATTATATTATGACAGACCAGCAAGATCTACTGTCTCTATTATAATATGACAGACCACCTAGTTCTACTGTCTCTATTATGTTATGACAGACCAGCTAGATCTACTGGCTCTATTATATTATGACAGACCAGCTAGATCTACTGTTTCTATTATATTATGACAGACCAGCTAGATCTATTGTCTCTAGTCTATTATGACAGACCAGCTAGATCTACTCTCCCTATTATATTATGAAAGACAAGCTAGATCTACTGTCTCTATTATATTATGACAAACCAGCTAGATCTACTGTCTCTATTATATTATGAAAGACCAGCTAGATCTACTGTCTCTATTATATTATGACAGACCAGCTAGATCTACTTTCCCTATTATATTATGAAAGACCAGCTAGATCTACTGTCTCTATTATATTATGACAAACCAGCTAAATCTACTGTCTCTATTATATTATGACAGACCAGCTAGATCTACTGTTTCTATAATATTATGACAGACCAGCTAGATATATTGTCTCTAGTATATTATGACAGACCAGCTAGATCTACTCTCCCTATTATATTATGAAATACCAGCTAGATCTACTGTCTCTATTATATTATGACAAACCAGCTAGATCTACTGTCTCTATTATATTATGAAAGACCAGCTAGATCTACTGTCTCTATTATATTATGACAGACCAGCTAGATCTACTTTCCCTATTATATTATGAAAGAACAGCTAGATCTACTGTCTCTATTACATTATGACAAACCAGCTAGATCTACTGTCTCTATTATATTATGACAGAGCAGCTAGATCTATTGTCTCTAATATATTATGACAGACGAGGTGAATCTACTGTCTCAATTTTAGTATGACAGACCAGCTAGATCTACTGTCTCTATTATATTATGACACAGACCAGCTAGATCTACTGTCTCTATTATCTAATGACAGACCAGCTAGATCTACTCTCTCTATTAAAATAAGACAGTCCAGCAAGATCTACTGTCTCTATTATAATATGACAGACTAGCTAGATCTACTGTCTCTAATATATTATGACAGACCAGCTAGATCTACTGTCTCTATTATATTATGACAAACCAGCTAGATCCACTGTCTCTATTGTATTATGAAAGACCAGCAAGATCTACTGTCTCTATTGTAATATGACAGACCAGCTAGATCTACTGTCTCTAATATATTTTGACAGACGAGGTGAATCTACTGTCTCTATTTTAGTATGACAGACCAGCTAGATCTACTGTGTCTATTAAATTATGACAGACCAGCTAGATCTACTGTTTCTATTATATTATGACAAACCAGTTAGATCTACTGTCTCTAATATATTATGACAGACAAATTGAATCTACTGTCTCTATTTTAGTATGACAGACCCGCTAGATCTACTGTCTCTATTAAATGATGACAGACCAGCTAGATCTGCTGTCTTTATTATATTATGACAGACCAGCTAGATCTGCTGTCTCTATTATATTATGACAGAACAGCTGGATCTACAGTCCCTATTGCATTATGACATACCAGCTAGATCTACACTCTCTATTGTATTATGACAGACCAACTAGATCTACTGTCTCTATTGTATTACGACAGACCAGATAGATCTACTGTCTTTATTATATTATGACTGACCAGCTAGATCTACTCACCCTATAATATTATGAAAGACCAGCTAGATCTACAGTCTCTATAGTATTATGACAGACCAGATAGATCTACTGTTTCTATTATATTATGACAGACCATCTAGATATACAGTCACTATTACAGTATGACATACCAGCTAGATCTACTGTCTCTTTTATATTATGACTGGCCAGCTAGATCTACTCTCTCTATTATATTATGACATACCAGCTAGATCTACTGTCTCTATTATATTCTGACAGACCAGCTAGATCTGCTGTATCTATTCTATTATGACAGACCAGCAAGATCTACTGTCTCTATTATAATATGACAGACCAGCTAGATCTACTGGCTCTATTATATTATGACAGACCAGCTAGATCTGCTGTTTCAATTATATTATGACAGACCAGCTAGATCTACTGTCTCTATTATATTATGACAGACCAGCTAGATCTACTGTCTCTATTATATTATGACAGACCAGCTAGATCTACTGTCTCTATTATATTATGACAAACCAGCTAGATCTACTGTCTCTATTATATTATGAAAGACCTGCTAGATCTACTGTCTCTATTATATTATGACAGCCCAGATAGATATAGTGTCTCTATTATATTATGACAGACCAGCTAGATCTACTGTCTCTGTTATAATATGACAGACCAGCTAGATATAGTGTCTCTATTATATTATGAGAGACCAGCTAGATCTACTGTCTCTATTAAATTATGACAGATCAGCTAGATCTTCTGTCTCTATTATATTATGACAGACCAGCTAGATCTACAGTCTCTATTGTATTATGACAGACCATATAGATATACTGTCTCTATTATATTATGACTGGCAAGCTAGATCTACTGTCTCTATTATATTATGACATACCAGCTAGATCTACACTCTCTATTGTATTATGACAGACCAACTAGATCTACTGTCTCTATTGTATTACGACAGACCAGATAGATCTACTGTCTTTATTATATTATGACTGACCAGCTAGATCTACTCACCCTATAATATCATGAAAGACCAGCTAGATCTACAGTCTCTATAGCATTATGACAGACCAGCTAGATATACTTTCACTATTACATCATGACATACCAGCTAGATCTACTGTCTCTTTTATATTATGACTGGCCAGCTAGATCTACTGTCTCTATTATATTATGACATACCAGCTAGATCTACTGTCTCTATTATATTCTGACAGACCAGCTAGATCTGCTGTCTCTATTCTATTATGACAGACCAGCAAGATCTACTCTCCCTATTATATTATGAAAGACCAGCTAGATCTACTGTCTCTATTATATTATGACAGACCAGCTAGATCTACTCTCCCTATTATATTATGAAAGACCAGCTAGATCTACTGTCTCTATTATATTATGACAAACCAGCTAGATCTACTGTCTCTATTATATTATGAAAGACCAGATAGATCTACTGTCTCTATTATATTATGACAGACCAGCTAGATCTACTTTCCCTATTATATTATGAAAGACCAGCTAGATCTACTGTCTCTATTATATTATGACAAACCAGCTAGATCTACTGTCTCTATTATATCATGACAGAGCAGCTAGATCTACTGTCTCTATTATATTATGAAAGACCAGCTAGATCTACTGTCTCTATTATATTATGACAAACCAGCTAGATCTACTGTCTCTATTATATTATGACAGAGCAGCTAGATCTACTGTCTCTATTATATTTTGACAGACCAGTTAGATATAGTGTCTCTATTATATTATGACAGACCAGCTAGGTCCACTGTCTCTATTATAATATGACAGACCAGCTAGATATTGTGTGTCTATTATATTATGACAGACCAGCTAGATATAGTGTCTCTATTAAATTATGACAGACCAGCTAGATCTGCTGTCTCTATTATATTATGACATACCAGCTAGATCTGCTGTCTCTATTATATTATGACAGAACAGCTGGATCTACAGTCTCTATTATAATATGACAGACAAGCTAGATCTTCTCTATTATATTATGACAGACCAGCTAGATCTGCTGTCTCTATTATATTATGACAGAACAGCTGGATCTACAGTCTCTATTATAATATGACAGACAAGCTAGATCTTCTCTATTATATTATGACAGACCAGCTAGATCTACTTTCTCTATTATATTATGACAGACCAGCTAGATCTACTCACCCTATAATATTATGAAAGACAAGCTAGATCTACAGTCTCTATTGTATTATGACACACCAGCTAGATCTAATGTCTCTATTATATTATGACATACCAGCTAGATCTACTGTCTCTATTGTAATATGACAGACCAGATAGATCTACTGTCTCTATTATATTCTGACAGACCAGCTAGATCTGCTGTCTCTATTATATTATGACAGACCAGCAAGATCTACTGTCTCTATTATAATATGACAGACCGGCTAGTTCTACTGTCTCTATTATGTTATGACAGACCAGCTAGATCTACTGGCTCTATTATATTATGACAGACCAGCTAGATCTAATGTTTCTATTATATTATGACAGACCAGCTAGATATACTGTCTCTATTATATTATGACAGACCAGCTAGATCTACTGTCTCTATTATATTATGACAGACCAGCTAGATCTATTGTCTCTAGTATATTATGACAGACCAGCTAGAACTACTCTCCCTATTATATTATGAAAGACCAGCTAGATCTACTGTCTCTATGATATTATGACAAACCAGCTAGATCTACTGTCTCTATTATATTTTGAAAGACCAGCTAGATCTACAGTCTCTATAGTATTATGACAGACCAGATAGATCTACTGTTTCTATTATATTATGACAGACCAGCTAGATATACTGTCACTATTACATTATGACATACCAGCTAGATCTACTGTCTCTTTTATATTATGACTGGCCAGCTAGATCTACTGTCTCTATTATATTATGACAAACCAGCTAGATCTACTGTCTCTATTATATTCTGACAGACCAGCTAGATCTGCTGTCTCTATTCTATTATGACAGACCAGCAAGATCTACTGTCTCTATTATAATATGACAGACCAGCTAGATCTACTGGCTCTATAATATTATGACAGACCAGCTAGATCTGCTGTTTCAATTATATTATGACAGACCAGCTAGATCTACTGTCTCTATTATATTATGACAGACCAGATAGATCTACTGTCTCTATTATATTATGACAGACTAGCTAGATCTATTGTCTCTAGTATATTATGACATACCAGCTAGATCTACTCTCCCTATTATATTATGAAAGACCAGCTAGATCTACTGTCTCTATTATATTATGACAAACCAGCTAGATCTACTGTCTCTATTATATTATGAAAGACCAGCTAGATCTACTGTCTCTATTATATTATGACAGCCCAGCTAGATATAGTGTCTCTATTATATTATGACAGACCAGCTAGATCTACTGTCTCTGTTATAATATGACAGACCAGCTAGATATAGTGTCTCTATTATATTATGAGAGACCAGCTAGATCTACTGTCTCTATTAAATTATGACAGATCAGCTAGATCTGCTGTCTCTATTATATTATGACAGACCAGCTAGATCTACAGTCTCTATTGTATTATGACAGACCATATAGATCTACTGTCTCTATTATATTATGACTGACCAGCTAGATCTACTGTCTCTATGTCTCTATTATATTATGACAGACCAGCTAGATCTACTGTCTCTATTACATTATGACATACCAGCTAGATCTACACTCTCTATTGTATTATGACAGAACAACTAGATCTACTGTCTCTATTGTATTACGACAGCCCAGATAGATCTACTGTCTTTATTATATTATGACTGACCAGCTAGATCTACTCACCCTATAATATTATGAAAGACCAGCTAGATCTACAGTCTCTATAGTATTATGACAGACCAGATAGATCTACTGTTTCTATTATATTATGACAGACCAGCTAGATATACTGTCACTATTACATTATGACATACCAGCTAGATCTACTGTATCTTTTATATTATGACTGGCCAGCTAGATCTACTGTCTCTATTATATTATGACATACCAGCTAGATCTACTGTCTCTATTAAATTATGACAGATCAGCTAGATCTGCTGTCTCTATTATATTATGACAGACCAGCTAGATCTACTGTATCTTTTATATTATGACTGGCCAGCTAGATATAGTGTCTCTATTATATTATGAGAGACCAGCTAGATCTACTGTCTCTATTAAATTATGACAGATCAGCTAGATCTGCTGTCTCTATTATATTATGACAGACCAGCTAGATCTACAGTCTCTATTGTATTATGACAGACCATATAGATCTACTGTCTCTATTATATTATGACTGACCAGCTAGATCTACTGTCTCTATGTCTCTATTATATTATGACAGACCAGCTAGATCTACTGTCTCTATTACATTATGACATACCAGCTAGATCTACACTCTCTATTGTATTATGACAGAACAACTAGATCTACTGTCTCTTTTGTATTACGACAGACCAGATAGATCTACTGTCTATATTATATTATGACTGACCAGCTAGATCTACTCACCCTATAATATTATGAAAGACCAGCTAGATCTACAGTCTCTATAGTATTATGACAGACCAGATAGATCTACTGTTTCTATTATATTATGACAGACCAGCTAGATATACTGTCACTATTACATTATGACATACCAGCTAGATCTACTGTATCTTTATATTATGACTGGCCAGCTAGATCTACTGTCTCTATTATATTATGACATACCAGCTAGATCTACTGTCTCTATTATATTCTGACAAACCAGCTAGATCTGCTGTCTCTATTCTATTATGACAGACCAGCAAGATCTACTGTCTCTATTATATTATGACAGACCAGCTAGATCTACTGTTTCAATTATATTATGACAGACCAGCTAGATCTACTCTCCCTATTATATTATGAAAGACCAGCTAGATCTACTGTCTCTATTATATTATGACAAACCAGCTAGATCTACTGTCTCTATTATATTATGAAAGACCAGCTAGATCTACTGTCTCTATTATATTATGACAGACCAGCTAGATCTACTTTCCCTATTATATTATGAAAGACCAGCTAGATCTACTGTCTCTATTATATTATGACAAACCAGCTAGATCTACTGTCTCTATTATATTATGACAGAGCAGCTAGATCTACTGTCTCTATTATATTATGACAGACCAGCTAGATATAGTGTCTCTATTATATTATGACAGACCAGCTAGATCCACTGTCTCTATTATAATATGACAGACCAGCTAGATCCACTGTCTCTATTATAATATGACAGACCAGCTAGATATTGTGTGTCTATTATATTATGACAGACCAGCTAGATATAGTGTCTCTATTAAATTATGACAGACCAGCTAGATCTGCTGTCTCTATTATATTATGAAAGACCAGCTAGATCTGCTGTCTCTATTATATTATGACAGAACAGCTGGATCTACAGTCTCTATTATAATATGACAGACAAGCTAGATCTTCTCTATTATATTATGACAGACCAGCTAGCTCTGCTGTCTCTATTATATTATGACAGAACAGCTGGATCTACAGTCTCTATTATAATATGACAGACAAGCTAGATCTTCTCTATTATATTATGACAGACCAGCTAGATCTACTTTCTCTATTATATTATGACAGACCAGCTAGATCTACTCACCCTATAATATTATGAAAGACAAGCTAGATCTACAGTCTCTATTGTATTATGACATACCAGCTAGATCTACTGTCTCTATTATATTATGACATACCAGCTAGATCTACTGTCTCTATTGTAATATGACAGACCAGATAGATCTACTGTCTCTATTATATTCTGAAAGACCAGCTAGATCTGCTGTCTCTATTATATTATGACAGACCAGCAAGATCTACTGTCTCTATTATAATATGACAGACCAGCTAGTTCTACTGTCTCTATTATGTTATGACAGACCAGCTAGATCTACTGGCTCTATTATATTATGACAGACCAGCTAGATCTACTGCTTCTATTATATTATGACAGACCAGCTAGATCTATTGTCTCTAGTCTATTATGACAGGCCAGCTAGATCTACTCTCCCTATTATATTATGAAAGACAAGCTAGATCTACTGTCTCTATTATATTATGACAAACCAGCTAGATCTACTGTCTCTATTATATTATGAAAGACCAGCTAGATCTACTGTTTCTATTATATTATGACAGACCAGCTAGATCTACTTTCCCTATTATGTTATGAAAGACCAGCTAGATCTACTGTCTCTATTATATTATGACAAACCAGCTAAATCTACTGTCTCTATTATATTATGACAGACCAGCTAGATCTACTGTTTCTATAATATTATGACAGACCAGCTAGATCTATTGTCTCTAGTATATTATGACAGACCAGCTAGATCTACTCTCCCTATTATATTATGAAAGACCAGCTAGATCTACTGTCTCTATTATATTATGACAAACCAGCTAGATCTACTGTCTCTATTATATTATGAAAGACCAGCTAGATCTACTGTCTCTATTATATTATGACAGACCAGCTAGATCTACTTTCCCTATTATATTATGAAAGAACAGCTAGATCTACTGTCTCTATTACATTATGACAAACCAGCTAGATCTACTGTCTCTATTATATTATGACAGAGCAGCTAGATCTATTGTCTCTAATATATTATGACAGACGAGGTGAATCTACTGTCTCGATTTTAGTATGACAGACCAGCTAGATCTACTGTCTCTATTATATTATGACACAGACCAGCTAGATCTACTGTCTCTATTATCTAATGACAGACCAGCTAGATCTACTCTCTCTATTAAAATAAGACAGTCCAGCAAGATCTACTGTCTCTATTATAATATGACAGACTAGCTAGATCTACTGTCTCTAATATATTATGACAGACCAGCTAGATCTACTGTCTCTATTATATTATGACAAACCAGCTAGATCCACTGTCTCTATTGTATTATGAAAGACCAGCAAGATCTACTGTCTCTATTGTAATATGACAGACCAGCTAGATCTACTGTCTCTAATATATTTTGACAGACGAGGTGAATCTACTGTCTCTATTTTAGTATGACAGACCAGCTAGATCTACTGTGTCTATTAAATTATGACAGACCAGCTAGATCTACTGTTTCTATTATATTATGACAAACCAGTTAGATCTACTGTCTCTAATATATTATGACAGACAAATTGAATCTACTGTCTCTATTTTAGTATGACAGACCCGCTAGATCTACTGTCTCTATTAAATGATGACAGACCAGCTAGATCTGCTGTCTTTATTATATTATGACAGACCAGCTAGATCTGCTGTCTCTATTATATTATGACAGAACAGCTGGATCTACAGTCTCTATTGCATTATGACATACCAGCTAGATCTACACTCTCTATTGTATTATGACAGACCAACTAGATCTACTGTCTCTATTGTATTACGACAGACCAGATAGATCTACTGTCTTTATTATATTATGACTGACCAGCTAGATCTACTCACCCTATAATATTATGAAAGACCAGCTAGATCTACAGTCTCTATAGTATTATGACAGACCAGATAGATCTACTGTTTCTATTATATTATGACAGACCATCTAGATATACAGTCACTATTACAGTATGACATACCAGCTAGATCTACTGTCTCTTTATATTATGACTGGCCAGCTAGATCTACTGTCTCTATTATATTATGACATACCAGCTAGATCTACTGTCTCTATTATATTCTGACAGACCAGCTAGATCTGCTGTATCTATTCTATTATGACAGACCAGCAAGATCTACTGTCTCTATTATAATATGACAGACCAGCTAGATCTACTGGCTCTATTATATTATGACAGACCAGCTAGATCTGCTGTTTCAATTATATTATGACAGACCAGCTAGATCTACTGTCTCTATTATATTATGACAGACCAGCTAGATCTACTGTCTCTATTATATTATGACAGACCAGCTAGATCTATTGTCTCTAGTATATTATGACAGACCAGCTAGATCTACTCTCCCTATTATATTATGAAAGACCAGCTAGATCTACTGTCTCTATTATATTATGACAAACCAGCTAGATCTACTGTCTCTATTATATTATGAAAGACCAGCTAGATCTACTGTCTCTATTATATTATGACAGCCCAGATAGATATAGTGTCTCTATTATATTATGACAGACCAGCTAGATCTACTGTCTCTGTTATAATATGACAGACCAGCTAGATATAGTGTCTCTATTATATTATGAGAGACCAGCTAGATCTACTGTCTCTATTAAATTATGACAGATCAGCTAGATCTTCTGTCTCTATTATATTATGACAGACCAGCTAGATCTACAGTCTCTATTGTATTATGACAGACCATATAGATATACTGTCTCTATTATATTATGACGGC